>NC_089849.1:18635762-18855762 GCF_035609145.1 Eleutherodactylus coqui | reverse complement strand
ACCTCTGCAGGTCACTGAGCGGATATAAGCAATGATTCTATAAGGTCATCTTGGACCTTCGTGTTCCATCTCCGAGTGTTTTTATTAGGTCATGTTCACATGGGGTGGATTTGTCGCAGATTTTTTGTGTGGCCCCTCGCATGGAAAATCTACTACATTTGCAGTAGCAGCAAAGTGGATGAGAGTTTGAAAATCCGCATAAAACCCGTGCGGAAATTGACATGCAGTGTGGAATGGCCTTAGAGGGATTTTATGACTATAGACGTTTAGCTTAGATTGAAATTCTATGAAATGTCTGATCAATGGGGATCTGATCACTGGGACCCCCACAGATCTCAAGACCGGAACACCTGAATGCCTCATCTGAATGGAGCGGCAGTGCATGTGCTTGATTACTACTTCATTTACGTATATAGTACAGGCATTACATCATTCCCATAGAAATCAATGGACTATCCATGTCATGCAAGTATATGTTGGACCCCCTAGAGTGAGTGGCACTCTTTGTAGAAGTCTAACAGATATGTCTGGGTACTCCCTTTAGATTAGCTTGGATAGCGGAGTATTTGTTACAGGGGAATTAAAAATGGGTTTGCTATATTAGCTGTTATTGGGGTCTAAAGTAAAGTGCCGCCCAGCTCCAGTTTGTTGAATACAGTCATGTTCAAAGGGAAGCAAAGACATGAGGAAGACTTCTTTTGAATTCATGGGCACGGGCATGAATGTTCATATGAACGCTTATTTGCCCAGCGGTCAACCCATATAAAGCTTGTACCCAGTCAACAAATGAGCAAATGCTCATTCATTGGGGATCATATCTTCTGTGCAGCTGAGAAATAGTGGCAGGTTAGAAATTTAAAGGGGCCCTGAAAAAAATCTGAAAGTGGCCACACGGTTTTATTTAGTCCAGTCCAAATTGGCAGAAGGCTGGGCCAACACAAGTAGGTGGGTTCAGCAAATTTTTAGCTGTAGCAATGTTCGTGGTAGGTGGCGACAATGCAAAAATACACTGGAAGGTGGAGCCCCTACAGTAGGAAGGCCTAATGTACAAGTACTGTAAGTAAGCATTGCACTGGTAGCCTGGGCCACAGCAATACAGCAGTAAGCATAACAAACATACACATAGGTGATACAGAATAATAGTAAGTGATTTACAGGTTGCTCACATCAGTATGGCCAGCCGCAGTGCAGTGTTGATCCCACTACTGTCTGCCGGGTCGGGCGGCCCCATGAATTATATAAGGCAGCCGCCATGCTATTTAGAAGGTAAAGCAGCAGCACCCCTCTAAGAGAGCAACTGCTGCCCATCTGGAATTTTCCTGGTAGAATACATTGCCAATCCACCACAGTCCTGGAAAAATGATTATTGTTGGCAGCATATCTCCTCATGTGAACGACAGCAATTCTCTATGGGGGGGACAAACAATTGCAGGATCGATCATTTGGCCCGCATAGACTCTGAATCAGTCATAATTAGATAAAGGAGCTCTGAACATTATGATCAACACTCATTAAAAGGGGCTGTGCCAAGTTATAAAGTTTTCTCTTATCCACAGGATAGGGATAACTTTATGATCAGTGGGGGGCCCAAGAACATGGGTCCGGTCAATCCCAGAGTGAAAGGATTGGAGTTCACACATGCAGGCTGCTGTTCTAGTCATTTAAATGACAGAGATGGAGATTGCTGAAGGGCTTGAACTGTGTAAAGTCCGGGCTATCGGTAAAGTTAATGGAGCAGAGGCGCGTCTGCACTACCCCATTTATTTGGAGATTGACCAGACCCTCGAAATTGGTGGAGTCCCAGTGGTTGGGCCTCCACTGATCAGAAAGTTATTCCCTAGGCTGTGGATACGAGATAACTTTATAACTTGGTACAATCCCTATAAATGCCTAGATTGGCCATGCAAAAGGTCCTTTAGTTTCTATTAGGAGGATCTACGATGATGGGATAAAGGGTGAATAACCAGCCTGAGTCAAGGGATCGAAGGTAAATAGGAAGCAAACAATGAGGAACGAAAGATCAGGACCAAAAGGTGGTCCTATTTTATTTTTTGCAATGGGTTTCCCAATCCTCTTGTATCTATACAAAACTGCACATAGATAATAGATATAACATTTCTCTACAGTCTTGCATTTTTAATTGGACTTTCCTCAGGGGCCTGGGTGCAAAAGTACAGCTCGCCCTCTCCCCCCCAGGCCACTTTCACACACGCCGCTTTTTACCACTATTAGCATGACATCCCAAGCACCATACTAACCGTGGTTCAACGCTCCCATTGATTTTAAGAGGAGTGTTACTCAGGCCTGAGCTGGAACGGGGTGTTTCTGATGCCGCGATTTTCGAGAGCTGTCTGTCTAATTTTGCGTTTTCGTGTCTTTTAATATACCTCCTGACTCAACACAATGATGAGGTGCATTAAAAAGTGATGTAAAATGCTGTACCATGCCTTCAAAAATGCAGTTTGAAATTGTATGGAAAATGCCATGATTCCAAGCTGCGTTTTCTTAACGCACATGTGAGAGTGGCCTTTGGTGTGTTCATGTTTTTGTTGTACTTTTGAACTACAAATAAGAAAAAACCCATAAAAAAACTGCATGTAGTATTCACAGACCACAAATATTATTAGGAAACTGCATACACTATTAAAAGCCGCATGTGTTTTTGATGCATTTTTTAATTGTGTGTTCAGTGTGCATTTATATGCAGTGTATACAGGGAGATGTATGACATATACCAGCCATAGATAGATATGAGAGAAATTTGTAATATGCAGATAGATAGATGACATATAGATAGATGGGAAATAGATTGATATGAGATAGATAGATACATAGATGTGATAGATGATAGGTAGATGATAAATATGAGATAGATACATAGATAGATATGAGATAGATAGATAGATAGATAGATAGATAGATATGAGATAGATAGATAGATAGATAGATAGATAGATAGATAGATAGATAGATAGATAGATAGATAGATAGATAGGAGATAAATAGAATGATATCAGATAGATAGACAGGTATGAGATAAATGATATATAGATAGATATGAGATAGATAGATGATAGATAGATATGAGATAGATAGACAGATGATTTAGATATGAGATAGATAGATATTAGATAGATAGACAGATATGAAATAGATAGATAGATGGTATATAGATAGCTAGGAGATAAATAGATTGATATCAGATAGATAGACAGATGAGATAGATATATAGATAGATATGCGATAGACAGATATGAGATGATACATAGATAGATATGAGATAGACAGATATGAAATAGATAACAGATAGATTGATGGCTAGATAGATAGATAGATAGATAGATAGGAGATAGATAGATAGATAGATAGATAGATATGACAAAGATAGATAGATAGATAGATTGATATCAGGTAGATAAACAGATATGAGATAGATAGATAGATAGATAGATAGATAGATAGATAGATAGATAGATAGATAGATAGATAGCACAGAAAGATATGAGATTGATAGATACATAGATAGACATATATGAGATAGATGTATAGATAGATAGCAGACAGACAGATAGATAGGATAGACAGAGAGATAGATAGATGCCCTGGACCACTTCTTTGTGTGAAGAGACCAGCAGGGCACGAGACTCTGTAACTAAAATGTGCAGGAGTGCAGTGAGATGAAATCATCATCAGCTTCCTCTAGTCCGTGCTGTGCCATGTGTGTGTCTGCCTGCCCGTTCCTCTCCTCCTCCTTCCTCTTCCTCTTCTTCTCTGCTGCTGTCCATCCCTTTCTGTCAGCCGCACCACAGCAATCACACGGCTGGCAGTGAGACCAGGCAGTAATCCACTCTACGTGCATCTGTATATGCTGGAGGGCGTCTCTGGACCCCTTAAGTGCAGGGGCCGGGTCACCATTGTAACCCCAGCGACCCCTGACAGTACACAAGTGCACCCAAATAAACTACAGACCATAAGTATACAGTCAGAAGGATGAGCTGTGATCTCCTCTATTATACCTGCATGACAAGATCTGTGCAATCCTCTTCAGTAACCATGACCAGAGTGTCCGTGTCCCCCTCTAGACAGTTCCTGTGGCAGTTTCATGTAACAGCATCACAGAAACTGAGAATCTGACTAGAAAATGAATACATAACCCCAAGTAGATCAGAGCTGTTCAGAACTGAGATCACATGGCCATCTGAAGAAAAAGGGACCAGGAGTTACAGACAGAAAGAAATAACTAACCAAGGTAATACTAGCTCACTTTTTATATACCGCATGGATAGCTACATCATGAATTAATTTAAAGAGTGGCCATTTAGGCAATTTCCCAACGGTCTTCATATGAAACCTCCAATGACATTGTCTTCCCAGCCAAAATAGGAACAATCACCTGTGCTACAATTTTAGGATATTGCCTAGATTGGCTGTGAATGATCGTAAAAAAGGCAATGAGTAGGAGAGGTCTCCATCCAGGCCGGGTCTGCCGCTCCTTCATTACTTCTCCCGGTAATGCCACAATTATGATGTGAACTGGATGCTGTATTTCCTGGGCTGATGTTATTGAAAAAATTCATCATGCATCGAAATCATTTTCTACTTTGCTTCAGGCAAAACGCCACACACTGGATTTCTGAAATGGAGCATTCCGTCTCCTTTCTGCTCACTTACCCCAAGACTAATGATAAAAGGCACAAGATGGGATGGGAAGAGGGGCTAAATGTCACCGTCAGCACCAGCCGGATAAGACGACTCGGAGATTTATCATCTGATTTCCCTATAAGAAAAAACGAACTCTCTTTTTCCCTGTAAGATAATGGAACCAATTTAAAATAGGGGAGCTCATAAAAATGCTGCGCCATAGCGAAGCCCTGCATTTAAATGGCGATCTGGCCCTATTATCTCTACGGTAATGTCATAAATAGGACTTGTATCCATCTTTTAAAATAATGCCGATTCTCAGTGCTACTAAATTATTCTGCTCATTGGCAGAAAAAAAGGAGAAAAAAAATTTATCTTTCGCTCCGCCGCCATTTTCGAGCCCTGGGGGCTTAACTGAAATAAATCCCTTTTCTATTTTTTAATGCACTAATAAAATGTGTTATTTTTATAATATTCGGGCTATATAATGGAATCACTTTCTTTACACCTGTCTCCGCTCTGTAGTATATTTCATCGTTATCATCCCCGACGCACTGAGCAGAACACAATGAAAGCACAAAGGCTTATTCCATGTATCCATCTACTAGAATGTATCCTCTAATTAAAGGACATGTCCAGATGCTTCCACCTTTACCTTGGCTTCATTTTCGGTAAGGACTCCAATTTCTCATTATATGAAAATGATATAATTTCATATGGTGCAGTGAAAAGTGTATTCGTGAAGTGGATATATATTTTTCTTAACAATGGAGACCATGGTGAAGGATAGCAGATGGAAGGCATGCATCGGAGGTATTCATTAGGCATATACAGTTTTTTTTCATATTGCAAGGTTCATCTCAGAATGTATCGACCTAAGGGGTAAGTTAAAGGGGATAAATGTGTGATCGCTGAGGTGCAACTGTTGGGACACCCAGCAACCCCCAACTCCTGAAGGCCACATATTAATAGAATAGCGGTGCCTCGACCACTGCTCCTTTCACTTCCATAGGACAAGTGGAGATAAATGTTCTTGGCCATCACTTGCTGTTCCATAGTAGGAAATAGAGCGGTGATCATGCAAATACAATGCTAGAATCAAGCTCAGTACATAAAAGCAGCACCAGAACCAAGCTCATAGCATAAATACAGCACTAGAACTAAGCTCAGTACATAAATACAGCACCAGAACCAAACTAAAACCATAAATACAGCACTAGAACTAAGCTAATAACATAAATACAGCACTAGAACAAAGCTCAATACATAAATACAGCACGGACCATAATATTTTCTAGGAAATCAAAAACAGGACCAGCTTTGGGCGATGGAAGAAAAAGGAGTTTCTATAGCTGAATTTTGATGTCTGATTTCCCATGTATTGCAAGAACCAGATCATTATAGGGCTATAGTAGATGATAACTTCCCTCTAAGTATCCCTAGCTTCTGCAGTGTAGTTGCTGATGATAGCTGTAAAAATGTGCATTTTATCTACTCGTTGTAGTAATACCTTGTTCTAGTTTAGTTTGTTCTTTTCAGTGTGGTCTTGTTGCTATAGTTGTCTAGTCCTGTTTTGTTTTCTAGTCTCTGTTTTTGTATCTACCTAGCCGGGGTTCACTCTTCAGTTTACTTGTTTGGCTTCTTCTCTGGGTCCCAATGTCCTCTTGTTCTCAGGGACAGTAGTTCAGACAGAGTCATCAATAAGGACAACTAAGGGATGCTTAAAGACAATGGTGTTGGTGTCTAGTGTTAGGGTCAATGCCAGGGAGAGATTATGCAAAAACACAGGAAGAGCTAATATTAGGGAAAAAATATCTAATTGTTATTTCTCTCCTGTACAATCTACTTTTGTCTCCACTGCCAGGGTCATCTTCATCATCAACATCTTCTGCTTACCATCATGCTTGCCCCTGTTATCTAATTGTGAGTCCCTAGTTTTGAATACGTGTTTTCTATTGTGTTCATACATACTTTGCATCTATTATTCTTGCAATAGTCTAGTTGTTACACTATTCAGCTCTACCTGGAGGTATTGGAAGGCACTGTTCATACCCAGAAAAGGTGATTGCTATAGGTGAAGTCAAGATCTGCCATTTGGTGTCCATCTGGCATTGTTACAGTTAATCAGTATTTCTATAATGTTCCTGGCGGTCTACAGTTGTTCAGAGTTAATCCTTAATATCTCTGTTGATCTAGGATGGTAAAGGGGTGATGGGAAATTGATCTGAGGTTCATTAAAAGGGTGTGGTGGGAAAAATATTAGTATTTTTTTATCCTGGGTTACAAAACCTGCCATCCTAAGTGGGAAGACGGAGCTACTTTGCTGTGTGGGCCATTCTTTTCTATTGTGCCAATGCTACTAGAAACTAGCATAGAATATCTTCAGTAGTAAATTTAAGATGAAGAATCGATACCACTAAGACATTCAACACAAGTCACAAATATAGTGGACTGCAATGCCAAATCATGTGAGGGCCATGATCCTTTGCCATAGGACAACCAGGAATTCCAATAGATTAGGATTAAACTTCCCAAAGTCTACCAGATTCATCCAAGTTCACCCACGTGTCCATCACACCCACCACTGTGTGATTTCCTGTGCATTTCACAGTCCAAACTACTGAACTGATGGAGTGGGAGCGGTCCTTGTTTGTTATAAGGCTCCCTCAATAGTAAACTGCTGACAAATCCAAATGTCTAATGTGCTCATTTTTTTCTTGTCCTCATTTCATCCTGGCTCTGGATGTTATACTTATTTTTTTTTTTTCATTGTTCTCCCCATTGCCATTATTTTTCATTCATTTTTTTCCATTCCTCTATTAATTTAGATGAGCATGATCTGTTTGGTCGTTGGGTGACAAATGGTGACTTTTCATTCACATTAGGTCTTATGGTGTCACTTCATCTGTATTCTTATCATAATTATTAGAGATGAGCGAGCATACTCGATAAGGCAAACTACTCGAGCGAGTAGTGCCTTATTCAAGTACCTGCCTGCTCGTCTCTAAAGATTCGGGTGCCGGCAGGGGGCGGGAAGCGGCGGGGGAGAGCGGGGAGGAACGTGGGGAGGATCTCTCTCTCACTCTCTCCCCCCTGCTCCCCACTGCTCACTGCTGCAACTCACCTGTCACCCGCACCGGCAGCTGAATCTTTAGAGACGAGCGGGCAGGTACTCGGCTAAGGCACTACTCGCTCGAGCAGTCGCCTTATCGAGTATGCTCGCTCATCTCTAATCATTATACATTTTAGGCCAGTTTTGCATTTTTGTCAGAACCTCCGGCTCAGTGCTTTTATTTCTGCCTAAAAGCCGGACAATTGGGTGCAAAGCAGGGGAGGGTCCCATTATAGTCAATTGAGTTCATCTGGCGCTGTTCGGTTCCATCCAGAGACAGAGCCATTCGGATTCCCCTTTCCTGCTTCCCGAACAGATCAGGCAACCAGAATTCCCAACGCAGATGTGAAACCTCCCTCATCATTTTAATTATCTTTATCCATCATTACCATTTCATGTTTTAATAATAATATTTTCTAATCATTTCAACCTTCGCAGCTGTGTATCCATTTATGTCTACTATTCGTTTAATAATTATTTTACCAAATGTCTCATTGGTTTATATTTCGCTTGTACATATCTTTTAACCCTTTCCAATCCACTGTCTGACGTCTGAAGACATTATGATTTAAGGCTGTACAGCTCCGATGCTGGAAGACATCTGTTGGGGTTCTCTTACTGTATATTACCAGCCTCTCTGCTGTCGGAGCCTATCCAACGTGTCACCTCATGCAGTACTGGCTTTAGCCAGCAGATAGTGCTGTTGTATAACGGCAGAATAAGAGTAAGCCCCCTAGAAAAACTGGGATACAAATTGGATTGGAAAGGGTAAATCTTGCTACAAATTATATTTTATCCAATTTTAGATTTAATTTTATGTTCTTAGTTTTATATTGTATTGTTTTGCATTGTTTTAATTATCTGGCCACTTGGTTTTTGTATAATTGTCCCCCCACCGCTGACTGGTGGACATCCCCGTGACGTCAGACACCGGGCACTTTCCTGCTCTTTGCAAACATTTAAATCCATTATTGTATCATAGCTAATTAGTGGCCTGATGACACAGCCGCTGCGGCTCAGAAACGCGTAGCCCATAAAGGATTGTTTTATCCTGCAAGCCTGGTCCTCTCCAGAGCTGCGCCGATCTCTCCCTTGTTGCTCCTGATATTTATGGTCTAGAATGAGGGACTCTAGTCTAATAATGTCCCAATAGGGTATTTGAAAATGGGTTTATTAAACCATCCCAAAATGGTTTTTAGCATAAAGTTATATTGTACAATAGAAATAGCATAATCAGGAGTTTTTCTTCTAATTTGCATAGCTTTAATTGGGCCAATATATTTTGTAAACTCAAGTCTAAGGTACTACAGTAGATACTAGAGGTTACAAGCATTGATAGAGACATTTGTTTAATTATCCCTCACAAGCCATAGGGCAGAAAAGACAAAATCTGACTTGGAATGGAGCAATTACATAATAGACTGTGCCCTGTATCTTGCCATCACGTGTAATTGGGAAGTATGTTATAGCCTCAAAACTGAAACAAAAAAAAAATAATTGGACAGGTGAGCATCGCGCTTCAGATAATTACTCTGCCACTCACTTCTCCTATAACAATATCAAGGCGAGTTGGGTTTGTAGGTCTTTTTTATTCTGCTCATGTAAAACAATATAACATATCATCTTGAATCCCTGTCAGGTATATGTACAGTAAAAATAGCTCCCGTTGATATGCTTCCTAATTGGCACTTGCAAATCTGCTGTGACATTGTCTCAGAAAACAATGCAGTAATCCTATACATACTGAAAATGTAGAAAGTGCAGTTTTTTTTTTTATTCTGTAACACTGTTGCCATTAAGCATTTAGGAGACTGTTTCCATGGAAACAAAAAATTCCAACAGGGTCCGCCTCTTCTACTTGGTACCGCCTCTTTAATGATATCACACAATTTTGATCTTCTGTTATGAGAAGGGCCATTTTAACCGTAAGGCAAATTGGTGCAACTGCATTAAAGGGGTTGTCCCGCGCCGAAACGGGTTTTTTTTTTTTCAACAGCCCCCCTGTTCGGCGCGAGACAAACCCGATGCAGGGGTTAAAAAAGAAAACCGGACAGTGCTTACCTGAATCCCCGCGCTCCGGTGACTTCTTACTTACCTGGTGAAGATGGCCGCCGGGATCTTCTCCCTCGGTGGACCGCAGGGCTTCTGTGCGGTCCATTGCCGATTCCAGCCTCCTGATTGGCTGGAATCGGCACGTGACGGGGCGGAGTTACCAGGAGCCGCTCTCCGGCACGATCGGCCCCATTCAGAAAAGAAGAAGACCGGACTGCGCAAGCGCGTCTAATCCGGCGATTAGACGCTGAAAATTAGACGGCACCATGGAGACGAGGACGCCAGCAACGGAACAGGTAAGTGAAAAACTTCTGATAACTTCTGTATGGCTCATAATTAATGCACGATGTATATTACAAAGTGCATTAATATGGCCATACAGAAGTGTATAACCCCACTTGCTTTCGCGGGACAACCCCTTTAAGGCTGCCTGGCAGCACCGAGCCCCCTGACAGGGGCACCGTTTTCAACTGGATGGGCATGCTCATTTTAAAAGTATTGCAGAGCTTAAAGAATAGTAAAACAAGATATACTCACTTCTTGCTTGCCCCTTCTGTTCTGTTCTCCATTCACTTCTGGGGCCAGTGGTCACATGCCCATTTAGCTGTGTGACTGCTGCAGCCAGTCAGTAGTCTCAGTACCATTGACGGCAATGATTGGCTGCAGTGGTCACATGCTGAGACAGGCATGTGACCTATAGACAAAGAAGTGTGAGGAGACTGCAGGGAAGCTGGACCGGGGAGTGCAGCTTGCTGGGTTAGAGGAGTATTACATTTTTCTATATTTTTTATCCACAAGAAAAGTTCAGTCCAAGAGGGGGCAAAGTAACTGCAGAGGGACCCATTTAATACCCGTGCTTTGGGTCCATTGGAGTATTAAAATGTCCCTTCTAACAATGTTATTTATTGACATTGCCAAAAGTGAGCAAAGCCAAGAAATTTGTCACCTAATAAAAAGGCTAGTTCGGAAATCATTATACATTTGTGTATGGCTTGGTAGTTGTTCGGTCCAGATCCTACTGGTTTAGTGCCTTTCTCCATGATATCCAATATCTGTTGGTATTAGTGTATCTTGATGCCACCTGAAGTTGAGGTGGAGTCAAGATGCTGTGTGTTTGACAGGGGGTTGCTGTCCCGTGTTCCTCATTGGCTGTTCGGCTGTTGGCACTCACAGGTCCTGTAGCCACCGGCGTCCAGCATGCATTCAGGATCTGCTGTATCCCCGTCCTGGCCCTCACAGCTCCTGTAGGCAGCGGCGCTCTGACAATCGTGAACCTAATACCTATTTTGTTACCCCATTACCTTCTGCTTAGGAGTTTACCACCTAAGAACCCTGATTTTGAATCCCAATCCATGGTTTTCAATGGTTTGTGGTCCCAGTCTTGGAGTTTAGTAATGAGTGTCCAAGTCATTTGCGTCCTTACAACTTACAAAGATTAAGTTGTAAACTCTCCTGCACTACTGAATTTTTCGTGGCTCTTCCATCATGCATCTGATAAAGGAAGTCGCCCTCTAGACACCCCAGGTGGGGTTAGTGACAGTGGTCCTGTGGGTTGTAAACCCAGGACATTGCATATGAACTGTGTTACTGTTGTATACTGCACATGATTGATGTGGTTAAATGCTGGCTGGCACCTGCTTTATAAGAGTCGAGTCTCCTGACCCGTCTATCTACATATGAGATGTGCCATTTCCCGGATGGAGAGGCCAACGATCCGCAGGCAAGAAACCCCATTGCCACAATATATATATTTTTGTAAGCATGTGTCCGCATTGTATCCCGATTCATGTGTCACCTGCCCCTACTGCTACAGTTTCTCCCTTGCCCAATCATGTAATGCCCAAGTCCATAATGTCCAGCAAGCAGTTACCCTCATATCGCTCTGTATGAAATTGGGAAGACAGTAAATGCTGTATTATGACTCTGCCTCAATAAAAGACACATGCATGATGAGTTCTGACTGTTAGGGAATATGCATCCTTATTTGCCCTAATAAGAATAGAACACACACCACAGAGGCAGCTATGGAGAACAGGGGTGGTATAAGGCTACCATAGGCCCTTGGCTGTATGAAGATTATGGGCCCCACCAGTCTAAAGTTTTAAAATGATCTTATGTTTACTAAATAGATTTGTTATCAGAACCAAGCTTACTGCATTAAAGAGGTTGTCCACCTTAATTCTTTGTATAGTTTTAGGCTCCTCCTACCCAAAACATGTATTTTGGTAATATACTCACCATGGCGCTGGAGCACCAACATGGCATTTGACCCGTGAAGTGGTGGGTTCTTCTGGCCCAATGACATCTTGTAAACATGTCATGTAAAAATGGAAGCCCCGACAGGTTTATGTGACATCACTGATGACGTTCAGTGCTTCCTGCTCACGTGACTAAATATGTCACTCTCTTTCTTAACCCTTTGCAATCCAATTTTGGATTCAGGGTTTCCTGGGGGGTTTTCTTTTTCTGCAATTATACAATGGTGCCATCTGCTGGCTAGATCCAGTACTGTGGTATGTGACATGCTGGAGAGGACCCCGACAACAGAGCGGCCAGTAATCTTCAGTAAGAATACCCTATCGGACGTCTTCTGACATCGGAGCTGTACAACCTTCAATCAGAATGTCTTCAGACGTCAGACAGTGGATTGGAAAGGGTTAATGTAACACAACATGCGTTCCATCTTGTGATTTCATTCATAAAAACGGCTCTTACTCCAGCAGGACCTGCGCTGACATTATGAATCAGACATCGTATTGTCACTGCACCGGGTTCCGCATACTTTTTCTTAAAAGAATTGATGCAATTTTAGACTATATAACTCACATATAAATAGTTAAAATTCATATAATCTCATCATTTACTAAAATATATATATATTTCATAAAACAATTATATACCATATAAAATACGGTAATATTAATGACATACAATGATGATTTTCTCAGAGGGAAATTTCAAGATTATAATATAATTGATTTACATAATATGGATATATAATGAGGATGATTTTATATAGAATCTAATTGTTTTATAAAAAATATATATATTTCAGTATATGATGGGATTATATGAATTGTAACTATTTATATGTGAGTTATATAGTCTAAAATTGCATCAATTCTTTTAAGAAAAAGTATGCTGAACCCGGTGCAGTGACAGTACGATGTGTGATTCATAATGTCAGCGCACGTCCCGCTGGGGTAAGAGCCGTTTTTATGAATGAAATCACAAGATGGAACGCATGTTGTATTCCATTAAGAAAGAGAGTGACGTATCTACCCTGTTTCCCTGAAAATAAGACATCCCCTGAAAATAAGACATAGCATGATTTTCCAGAATTTTTGAAGATGCAAAATGATTTTTCAGGCTTTTTGAGGATGCTTGAAATACAAGCCCCACTCCAAAATTAAGCCCTGCTAACAGTTAATTTAAAAAGTCAATTTAAATAGTGTCCAGGCAGCTATACATGTAAAAAAGTTAAACCTTTTTGAACAAAAATTAATATAAGACACTGTCTTATTTTCGGGGAAACACGGTAGTCACGTGAGCAGGAAGCACTTCCTACCCCATGATGCTGTGACTGCCCCTGCACCGGCGTCCACCACGGGCAATGGGAATGTAAGTGGATTTTAATTTATAGATATAGATGTGTTTTATGTACTATATGCTTGAAAAAGGCAATCTGAAGTTGCCGAAACGCGTTGCATAATAAATCGATTATACGGACCAACGGGTCTACAGCTGATCCTTCTGTGCTCCGGAGCGCAGGGATTTTTTACTTTTTCAAGTTGTATGTATTTTGAACTTTAGCCCCAAACAGGCTGTATTCCCCAGGACGACTCTTCAGGAAGCTGCATTTGGAACCAGAGGTGGATGATGAGAGATCGTGGATATTAGGTGCCAGCGGATACTCCGTCCAGAGAAATCCACCGATCACCAGGTGAGTACACACCTATATTCATCACTTTGTATTTCCGAACGAGGCGCTGACAGGTATATTTATTTGTTTAATAATCAGAAAATGCTTTTAATACGGTAACAGAACCAAACCTACTACATAGATCTGATACCAGAACCAAGCTTACTACATGCAAGGTGGTCCACAGGTATGGAGACATCTAAACAAATGGAAAATGGTGGGAGGGGCATTCTGTGTATGGCATGTTGCTAAGGGGAAGGCAGCAAATCGAGGAAGGATGGTGTTCAACATGGGTGCATGTGCATCTGATAGAAAATTTGATAAGGGATCCAAATATGTGCTTAAATGTCATGTAACACCATTTTCCACTTATTCAGGTGTCTCCATGGCTTTAGACCATTCTGCAGATACAGTATCAGAACCAAGCTTACTACTTAGAAATGGTGTCAGAACCAAGCTTACTGCATAGATACAGTACGAAAACCAAACAAACTAAAGAGATATGGTAACAGAACCAAGCCTACTACATAGTTACATTAGGAAAATCAAACAAACTAAAGAGATATGGTACCAGAACCAAGATTACTACATAGATACACTACCTGAACCATGTTTACTACATATTATAGATATAATGCTAGAAACGAGCTTACTGCATAGATAGAATACAAATATCACTGCCAGTGGCCATATTAACTTACATACTAATATAAAGATACAGTATAAAGGTATATATGGCTGCCGGCAGTGATATTTGAGTTAATGTTTTACTTTGCAGTAATAAATAAAAATTAATCTTGCTATTTATATAGCGCCAACTTATTCCGCAGCGATTTCAGGCAATTTATTTATCACCTGCCACCAAGCTGGGGGCTCATTTTACCGACCACGGAAGGATGGAAGGCTGAGTCAACCTTGAGCCGGCTACCTGAACCACACGGGGATTGAGCTTGCAACCTTCAGGTCGTGAGTGCCTAGGACTGCATTCCTGCTGCCTTAACACCCACAAGATGACGTGGAACCTTGATGTTGGCTTGTGAGCTTAAAAAAGCACTTCGGCGAGCCTTTGCGAACGCAGCCGTTTGAAACCACCTGAAGCATGTAAAAATTATGCGTGTAATATGCTGCCCAAATACTTTTGTGTGAATGAGCCCATACGACAACAGAATCAAGTTTAATCCATAGAGTATCAAAACCAAGCTTACTGCTTATATGCAATAAAACAAAGCTTAGCACGTAGATAGCGTACCAGAACCAAGGTTACTGCACAGATATGATAACAGAACCAAGTTTACTACATAGATATGTAACCAGAAGCAAGCTTACAGAGTGATGGTCTTAAATGTCCCTGATGGGGCATTCAATGAGAGTGAGCCCAGCTACGGCTGGTTTGTTGCTTGCCTGCCTGGATCCTTGGCAAGAACCAGTGCAGGACTCCCCTTTCCAAAAGAGCTCCATTATTAACAAACACCTGGGTGGGTAAGTGGCCCAAGGGTAATGGAAAAGGTGTAGAGGGGGAAACAGACTTTTAGCCTTCATGTCCTAAGTGGGAAAACTTTTTTCTGCCACTACTAGAACTTCTACGGTAGGAAGAACAATACGAAGAACCTATGTTACCAAGAAATTCAACACGAAAACTGTAGGAATCAATCATGTGAGGTGCATTACAGCGTCCTGCGATCACAGGGTTACAGTAAGCCTTCCGCTGTTTTGTTGTGTGACTTCCCCTGCAATTGATTGGGATATAATTTGTTACTTGCCAAGATCTTCGCAACCTGAACTTTCCTCGGATGTCTCCTCTGACAGCCTCTATGTTGTGCATTTAATGAACAAGCGACATAATTATTCCACCAGTCTGACTTCAGACGCATTGGGGCTCTTTGAGACTGCCAAGTCATCATATAGCTTCTATGCTATTGAGAGCAGACAATTCTTCATCGGTAAGGTATGCTGTGTCGGTATCGATCAAACCCTTCCTGGATAGCCCACAAATGAAGCGTTCTCTTATCCTGAGGCTTCATTGCTTATTGTCTGGAGAGTGACAATCGATAGCTTATTTTGTATTGACTGACTGTTTTAGTGGTCATTGAATAACGAGTGCACCGTATCGTCTTCCAATATTATATCTATTTAGCAACTACAGGCCTTCAATATTTTCTGCTGCCTTAATTGGGAGGAAAGTATTTGTTCACCAGCCTGCCGTTCCTAGTTACAAACACGGGAATTGTATACAATCCTCAGCTAATAATGGAGGGGAAGAGAACTGCTGAGAAGAGCAGACCAGAAATGACGTAATTGTAGATGATCACTAGGATATGCCGTGTAGCAATTCGACTTTGGTGATGGGCGCCATGTTTTATCAGTTACGGAAGGAAGCTCAAGTTAAAGGGTTCTGAAGAGTTATATGAAAGTGTGTATAGGCTTGTTAGCACTAATCATAGCAATCACAAGCAATGACAGACCTGGATGCCTTTGTCTGAAGTCCGCTTGCCGTTGTACCCATTGGCCCTCCACAATTACATGGTAGAGGGCCGATGACGTCACAGTGGCAGCACTCTCCCTCAGTGAACATTTTACATGCAGTGATCACCATTGATCACTGCATGTAAGGGGTTAACGGAGGGGATCGGTGTTCTCCATTGTTGCAGTAGGAGGTAGGCTGTCAGTAAACAATTGGCTCCTACTGTGGATGGCATGGGCTCAGCTTCTGAGCCCACACCATCCATAGGGCATAAATCTACACCCATTTACAGGTACTGCTTCCCAGCCAGGGCGTACATTTATGGTGGGAAAGGGTTAAAGAGACTACGGTCACTTAAAGTAGGCCCAAGAGTACTTGTCACATCCTTGTATCTGTGAAGCCTGCTGCATAGCTTTGCAGTCACAGCCCCAATGACACTATCACTGCTCTTTTCTCTTTACTCACTTCCATTTCCCTGTATGGGTTTTCCTTAGATTCAGCTCCTGCTACTTTAAATATGCCCATTGGGTGGTCCCAACATCTTACTGTCAATCAAATCTGACATCACCCATTGATCGTTAAGTCAATGGGTGATGTCACTGATATTAAAGCAGTACAATAGTCCTTTCCCTTGTAGCTGACAGTCAAGAAGACTGTGATTCCTGCAGCCATCTGCAACTGTCTGCCATGGCAGTGTAGATGATTGGCAAACTGCCTCTACTACAATTAGTGTAAAGCCAGCCACATTAAAGTCAATGGACAGACTGCAATATTAAAGTTGGCCACTAGAGAGAATAATATAGGATGTAACTCTGGTCAATAGAAATCAATAGAGCTATTTACATTCTATGGACTTTACAGAGCATGCTCAATAGGAATGTCTTGGAGACGTCTAGAAGATGGCACTGAGTAACTATATACGGAGTCTGAGCAGACCAGTGGTAGTTGTTGGTGAGTTTTAGGGGAGAGAGTTCTGCTGTGGTGATTAAGCTGTTGCTGAGGACAGTTGGAGCTGAGAACTATAGCTATACTCGAATTATACATTAACTGATACACAGCTACCAGACATATAAGAGACCGCTCTCTGGCTCGTTAGTGTGCATTTGATGGACTGTGCTGCTCACAAGGCACTGATTACTTTGGACTGATGAAGTGGCCCAGAGTTAGTGGGGCCTCTCCATAATGTTATATGTCTGTCTCGTGGTATTTGTCTTGTCAGTGTCTTATGTGTAGTATGCATTTGTATTATGTGTATTGCACCTCTGCAGCACTGAATGGGTTAATGCCTGGGTTATGTCTGGAAAATGTATCATGTTGTATGTCATGTGACTATGTCTTATATATGTGTTTGCAAGGGGAATGCAAGTCAGTCTGTGAGTTAGTATAGGTAGTCTGTACTAGTCAGGAGTTGGAGACAGTCAAGCTTGCAAGTCAGTAAGTGAACCTCACAGACACAGATTGGTCTGTGTTTGGACAGAATGGAGGAAGCTGAGTGATTAGTTATGCTTGGCCTGGGACCAGTCTACCCAGCAGATGGCGGTGCTACCACTAAGCACTGAGTGAGAGAGAAGGATTGCTGCTTGACGAGAGAAAGGCACTAGAAGCGTGAGTGTTGACCAGTAGAGAGTTGGAGAAAAAGAGAGTCGCCGGGAGCGGGATCACACAGATAACTAGTACTGTGGATTGTCTGAAATACCCTGAGAATCTTCCCTGTCCCACTGCCTTATCTTCTTGTAATTGTGCCAACCTGTTGTAAAATGGACTTTGTTGAAGTTGCAGAAAAACGGACATTACCGACCATTCCCGGTTTGTCCAGAACGTTTCCCTGTATGTGGGATACTTTATTCCACTGTCAAGGTTCACTGCGGAAAACGGAACAGTGGCATCACGAGTGACAAAGAAGACTGCAGGTGACCTCTGGTTATTTTTCCCTGTGGCCTCCCCCAGCAGTAACTTGATTGGGTCCCAAGTTACCCCCAGGGTAGAGCCCCATGATAAGGTCTTTATCTACCCCGGTATCTCCTCAGCTGTGGGCCTGCTTCTCGGATGTTGCACTGAGACAAGTCAGGGAAGTATCTCAAAAGGCTGCAGCTGATATACTGATTGAACTGTGTCATTTGTGGTCACTAAGTTGCGGACTTACTCAGTAGTTTAAAAGTTTTTATGGTGATATTTTCAATTTTTCTCTTGATCTTTTGATGTGTGACATTTGTTTATGAATACAATAATACCCAGTGTTAGTATGAAGTTATTGCTGAGTGTACAGTTAGACAGAAGTCCCTGTAGCTGGTGCAACGGCCGAGCTCAGTGCACCAAAGTGAGGGAGACCACAGGGTTTGCAGAAGAGTTGGCTCTGTGGTGCCTCTCGACAGTGGTGCTAAGGTTTCTCTGCTCAAAGGTTGTGCAGTGGCCCAAAGAACATACCATAGTACACTTAACAGGAAGACCTGTTTTGCCATGCATGATGCCAGTACTCCAACCGGGAGAAAGGGATGGAATGCCAATGAAATAATTGAGATGAGTCCAGTAGCTTGTGGTAGTAATCTGGGAGTACTCAGATTTACTAAGCTGATGTTTGTAACAGTTAGCAATACTGAATCTCCAATGCAGCACTTGGTAATGGTACAGGTAGATATAGCAGTATGCAGTGAATTGAACACGATGAAAAATACAGCAATATTGACTTGAATAAGAACTGAGTTCAACACTTTCTCATTTCCTTTCTCTGAACCCGATTTGTAAGACAATTTGCCACTAGTTGCTCTAGATGAAGGGATGATTAAGGTTTAGCAAAGTGTAGATGAAGCAGAGTGTAAGGTGGTCCCTAGACTAATCCTGGCTTTGAGTTCACCGGGTAGTTTTAGACTCACTGTTTTAGTGGACAACTGACCTTGGAAAGATCCTACTCCTCTCTGCTATGGATCACCAAGCGAGCTGAATGAGACTTTGCTCAACCTTGGGAAGAATGTGTTGATACTGCTTTCTCTCTTGCACAAGTACTTCCTCCTTCTTTGACACAACCTCTCTCCTCCAATGCCTGACTAAAACCACCACTCTCTCACTCCTGACTGCATCTCCCTAACTGCTCACTGAGTCCTCCTTTTATCTCCTGTTCTCCTTCCTGCACTTTTTCTACTCTTCCCACTCTGCATAGGGACTAGTTTTGCTGCTTTCCCGCCCGAGGGCTCTGCACCAGTGAGTTTGAAGCTGACTGTCAGCCAATATGGCACCAGCTGACATCAGGACTAAGCTCTAGGCTTAGTGAAACAATGGGAAAAACAGGGTCTCTCCTACAGACAGCACCTTGTATGTCCAAGAATGGCACATAGACAGGTATGACAGGACAGATGTTGCTGTGAGTGTTCTGTAGCACCCGGTGGGCCACTACAGTTCCCCTCCTGCTTTAAAACACAGCCGTCCTCAGCTGTACTGAGCTGCAAGGAGCGGAAAGGTGTGCCTACGAGGTGTGACAGTACATAAGTTTAGAGTTTGGTATACCTGAGAATTTTCGCTGGGTTAGGAGGGGATCCTATCTCCCAGCTTGCTATGGGGCACCTACATAGTTCTTCTCCCTAAAGGCAAGCAGAATATGCATAAAACATTAATGCAAATAAGACATGAAAAAAATGTACTATATGGTAGGTCACCTGTTAGGAAGGGAATTTGAGGTTAGGCAACAATCAGAGCATAACATTACTTTAGAGTCCTGTGCAAAGTTTTGAATGTATATTCTGGAAGAAAAACATGTATTAGTAACAACAGCTTGATTCTTGGCAAACCTTCTGTTGATGGCAGGATAGCCATGAGGATGTGCAAGAGACCATAGAAAACATGCAAAGTCCACATTACGATAGTGCGGTGCACCAATACAAGCGTCTCTGGAAAGAGGATAAAGTAAACGTAAGCATGAACAACAAATAAAACTAGTAGCAAACTTCAAATAGTTTCTTGAGGCACATGACTTAAACGTTGCAATAACTTAAGAGCTTGAGAACTTTAGGACACACTGAGTAGTTTCTCAGAGCTCTGTGCTTGGTTGAGGCAAATGTTGCAATAAATAAGGTAATTTTCTGAATCCATGGGACTACTCCAGAAATCTTGGAGGTGGTTGACCATGTGTGGATTGGGTAGATCTTCTGAGGATTAGGATTCCTGATGATCTTCTTGGCCTTAGGGACAACACTGGTGAAGTTGGTACAGAGTTGGATGGACTAGATGAAGTAGAAGGGCTTGATGATGGGGTTGAAGTTAAAGGACTTGGTGATGTTTCTGAAGAATTGAATGATGGCGCTTGATATATTAGGCAAGAAAAAGGGTTTTGATACCAGAGCAATTGATTTTCAAAGATAAATGGAGAAGGACATTCAAAGATAAGTGGAGAAGGACATTCAGTGACTGGTTGTGGAGTAGATTTGGTGATTTCTCCTTCTTGGTGTGATTCAGTTTCTTTTGCTTCAGAGTCTGTAGGTGAAGCTAGTTGGACAAGGCAAATTTTAAGGTGATTGTGGTGGACAACTTGAATTTTTCCTTCAGGATGGGCTATGGGGCAGAGTCCTTTTTCTGGGGATATTGCAGTGATGACTGTATAGGGAGTAAGTTTCCATCTGGTGTCTAATTTTTCACTACGGTGTTCTTTTCTTAACCAGACATGGTCTCCAATCTGTAAATCTGATGCGTGGGCTTTCTTGTCAAAATCATAAGCTTGTTTTTCTCTTACTCCTTTCAAGCATGTATCAACAATTTCTCGGGCTTCCTTGAGTCTTCTTTGATGATCTTATATCCAGTCTGTTTTGGGCAAAGGGTTGTGGTCATCTGCTACTTGAATTCCTAATTTGTGGTGGGGTATTGTTGTAGGTGTAGATCAATTCAGGCAGTAGAGTGGGCCAATAAGCTCTTTGCTTAGGTGGAATAGTTCTGAGTAATTCTAGGATGGTTTTGTTTGCCTTCTTGCCAAATCCATTTCCTTGGGGATGATAAGCGGTGGTACGAAGTTTCTTGCAATTGTAAGTAGCACATAATTCCTGGAAGAGTTGGGATTCAAAGGCTGGTCCTATCTCTTGATAAGATTTGGTCAGGGCATCCGTGGTTGAGTATGAAATGTTTCCAGACAATGGTGGCTGTGGTTCTGACGGTAAGGTCTTTTACGGGGATGGCGACTGTGAATTTAGTGTAATGGTTGATTAAAGTGAGTACATAGCTATACCCGGACTTACTTGTTTCTATTTTGAGGTGTTCAATGGCGAGGATTTCCAATGGCTTGGTTTAGATGATGAGGTGTAGCATGGATTTTTGATCATTTTGGGCTCTTCTCTTGGTTTCACAGACTGTGCATTCCTGGCACCATTTTTCAATATCATTTATCATGCCAATCGAGTAAAAAATGCTGGTGGATGACAGCTTCTGTTTTGTGAATGCCAAAATGTCCAGATTGATCATGGTATGCGAGTAGAACTTGGTTGGCATCTCTGGGGGGAATTACTATTTGGTGCAGGCGGTTTCCAGATGCGGGGTCAATGGAACTTCTGTAGATGATGTTTTTTCTTAAAAATAATCTTTTTCTCTGTCTCCATAGTTATTGCAACTCAGCGTCCATGGATGGTTCTGCTTTCCCACCCTTGGACTCTGCACCAGTGAGTTTGAAGCTGACTGTCAGCCAATAGGACACCAGCTGACATCAGGACTAAGCTCTAGGCTTAGAGGAGGTAGGGGAGAAACGGAGTCTCTCCTACAGACGGCACCTTCTATGTCCAAAGATGGCCCAAAGACAGGTGAGACAGGAAAGATGTTGCTGTGTGTGTTCTGTAGGACCCGCTGGGCCACTACACTGGTAGTCGGTAAACAGTTATAATTAGTCGTACTATTTGCTCATTTCACTGATGTGGACTTTTACGAACTATTTATCCTCAAGTAAATATATTTTTCCAAAATACAGTTTGTTCTCGTGTCTCTTTATTCCATGTTACATCCTAAAAGAACCCAGCTCCCTTATCCGAGACCTGTTACTGCAGCGCTGCAAAGTATCATGACATGCCATCTTGACAACCTGCAAAACAGCATAAAAGCACCATATATACAGTATATATACATATCTACTGATACCAAACATCAATAAACTACTAAACAGTTCTACCAATTCCTCCAGTCCAATTAAAGAAACAGGTCACCATCAATAAAGAATACAACCGCAGTCCATGTGCTGCAAAATTGAGAATTGAAGTGAACGGAAACTTTGCCTGCACTACCAAGCCCGACCACAGCAGAGAGGAAGGAGCTGTATGCTTCCAGCAAAAATCAGCTCTGTGCATGAGCGCAGTGGCTCAGTGAACAGCTGATGGGCACTGACCCCAGCCAATCTATTATTGATGGCTTATCTTGAAGATGGACTATCAATAGTTAAAAGCTGGACCACCCCTTTAAAGATGCATGGTAACTTGAGATAAATTGTCTTTAGCATACCTCCAAACTTTTCAACAACAAAAAAAGAGGGACAATTTTTATGTAAAGCCACACCCTCTGTATCCCATGATAGTGCCCTTCAGTGACCCCCTAACAGTAATAGTGATCTCATAGTAGCACCAGTAGTAAGTGGTCCCCATAGTGGCCCCAGTAGTAAGTGCCCCTATATTGGCTCCAGTAGTAATAAGTGACCCGCCATAGTAGCCCCATAAGTAATAGCAAACCCCCTATTGGGCTCTGATCGGGCAGCATCCCTACAGGCATTCCACTCACCCAGCCTGCAGCACCGGTGGTGACAGCCACTGCCGAGTCTGTGACCTCTTACCTCGCCCGTCAGCGTCTGTGCTGTGTACAGGATGGCGCACACAGACACTAGGGGAAGGGATCAGCGGCTACAGATTATGCACTGCTGCCGCCAACTTGAAGCTGCAGGCTGAAAGTAGATTGTCTGTTAAGTTACGGCACGGCCGGCGGGCCACATGAAATGAGGTGGCGATCTAATTCGGCACACGGGCCTTGAGTTTGACATGTTTGGTCTACATATCTTATATACCTTAATTTTTCCAATTTTGTTAGATTTTTTTTTAATACTATTATCATTATTATCTGTTTTTCGGATCAGACTGTATACACCGGACTCAGTGTCCTTTAGGGCTCGCTCATACGGAATTTTGGTCTGTAAAACATGTATTGTTTTTACTGCTTGTGCATGTTCATGTTATATGCATTATTGTTGCATATGTGTAGTTTTTATGTCCGTCCTGCATCCATGTCTCATCTGTTTTTCGCACATGCAAAAAAAAAAAAATGCAAGAAGGCCCAGGTGATATCAGTTGTGTCACAACTAGAGATGAGCGAGCATTGTCCTTAGCGAGTACCTGCCTGCTCGGAAGAAAAGGTTCGGGTGCCTGCGCAGGTAAGCGGTGAGTTGCGGGAGTGAGCGGGGGGGAGAGAGAGATCTCCCCTCCGTTCCCCCCTGCTATCCCCCGCCGCTCCTTTTTTTTCTTCCGAGCGGGCAGGTACTCGCTAAGGATAATGCTCGCTCAAGCAATTGTCCTTAGCGAGTATGCTCGCTCATCTCTAGTCACAACCCATATTGTTCCATCTCCCTTATTTGCATATTACCCAGAGGAGCATGAATGGCCCTATAAGTGTCCTCACTCACCTTCTAGCTGTTCTCCCTAAGGAGAAAAGATAGCATTCTTAACCCATAGAAAACACGATGCGCAAACAAACCAATACAGTCATGTGAGCCCAGCCTTACTCCTACAACTTTCCATCCGAACTTTATTGTAGTCAATGATGAAAGAAAGATCACTTTCCAACCCCTCATATAACCCAATTGCAGTTTTGTCCCTGTTCTGTCTTCTCCGCCTGTCACAGATGCCGCTGGAACTTGAGTTAACTTAAGAGCCATTTTGCTTCCTTATTTGTAACCATATTGGCAACAATTACCGTTATAGATTTTTCTTTGCAAGATCCATGTTCATGTAATCACCCGGCAAAATCACCTGCGAGTGTAGAAAGCCATATAATATGCAATGAAATCTCCGTTAGCAGTGAGAAATCTCAACTTAAAAGGAAGCACTCGAGAGACCATGATGTTCCTCAGGAAAAGATGGGGAATCTGCCAAGTTTTCTACATTTTATATCTAGAGACATGTTCTTCCAGCGAAGTTTTAACTTGTCTTTTATCTGATGTGACAGAGACGACCTTGTAGCTTATAAACCTACATGTTACTCTTCCCAAGATATAAGTATCATATCCCTCTTGCTACTGCCTCATAAAACGACACGGAGCTACTTCCTATGCTCCAAGGATATGCATCGCTTGTATTTATATATGAAAGAAAGGGGTTGTCCAGCTTAGAACCCCCATTTTCATAGGCTCAATTAGAGAATGCGGAGTGGATAGAATAGGGGTCCTCTGTTCAGGATTCTTTTCTATTACGCGGAGTAGAGAGCTGTTAGAAATAAAGTCTCTAAATCCGAAGGACTGTCCTGTACTGCATTATATAGACAACCCATTGATATGAATGAACACTGTGCAGTGCCTCATTTCTCCTGTGGGGGAGCTGCAGAGAAATTGAACACTTACCATCAGGTTTCACTACAGATTACAGCTGATCACTCAGAGTTCCAGCACGGAGAGATTTTGTTACCAGAATATCGAAAATGATCAGGAATCATAACCTCATGTGTCACATGGCACACAGCATAAATACATCTGCGTAAAAAGGAAAAACTGTATAATAACTTTAAAAACTCAATTTTATACTTTGGTGCCCTGTATATAAAACGACGAGTCAAGGAGGAGGATGGCCAGCACCCCGAGTCACACGGTCTTGCCTTTCTTAACACCTCCTCCTTTGCTCCACCGCCTCCTCCAGTTGCTGACTTCAGTGTAAGCAGCGGTGAAGTCCCACACTTTCACTGTGTGATTCTCAGCCCCAGTTGGAACAGACATGCATACTGAGTTTGAGGTGTCTACACATCGACTTCACTGCACATGTGCCATAATCCAAGCGTATACTATTGTGCTGGTCGTGCTGATCATGCTGACATCGGCAGCTAGAAGAGGCAGCTGAATGAAGGAGGTGGCGTGAAGAGAGGCAAGACTGTGTGAATCAAGGAGGTTCATTTTGCATACGGGGTGCCAAAACATAAAAGTGAGTTTTTAAAGTTATTTTACATCTTTTCCTTTTTACACAGATGTGTTTATGTTGAGTGCCATGTGACGGATGGTGCTATCGTGCCTTCTAATTTTCTATATTCTGGTGACAGAATCCCTTTAAGGCATCCTTCTAAAAAGTAGGGTTTGTCCAAAGCAGAGAATACCCTTAAAGCAACCCTCCAGTCCTGGACAAACCAAGATGGCCGACTCAGGAGAGCTTCTCAGGTGCTTCGATACAGGTCTAGGACCCCGCTCTTCTCACCGCTGTAGTGGTCCATCCACTAACACCACCACTACCAACACGTCCTCTACCCCTTACTTTATTCATACTTCCTTTTTATTCATTTTTTTAAATTTGGGGGATTTTTTTGGATTCCTTTATAGTGTAGTTTTGTGTAACTTATCAACTAACTTTGTAGTTTGCAGAAAACCACTGCTAGCTGCATAAGGACTGCAAATTATTTATAATGTGCGGACTGGCGACTTTGAACAATGCTGACACGCACTGTGTGCATTTGCTGTATCCCTGTTTGGTTTTTCTTTTTGTTTTATATCAACAACAAAAAAACCTAAATAAGCCTCAATCCCTGGGAGGCACGATATGTGAGAACAGGAGGCCACAGTGAATAGCTTGTATGTTTTTGAGTGGTCCCTGTTTGGCACACCGTAAGTGCACTGCTCCCGGCTCTTCCAGCCTCCTCCCCCTGCAGAGAGGGACACCGTAAATCGGCCGGCGTAAATACCCGGCCAATATATGGTTGTCTGAATAAGCCCTTAGGCCTCGTTCAGATGAGCGTGCTTTTTGCGCAGATTAGGCGCACAAAAAGATCGCTTCTATGCTGCTCTAAAGTTCGCGTGAATGGGTGAATTCAAGCTCCGTGAAGTAGCCCGTTCACACGATCCAAGATGCGTGTTTTCCAGCTCCCATAGGAGTCTATGGAAGACACGCACCAAAGATAGGTCAGGTCGTATCTTTTCACGCAGCACAGACCCTTAGATGGGCATTGCACTCGCATGTCCTATCTTTGGCAGGTGCGAGTACTTTGCGCGTCTAAAAATCGTTCATGTGAACGCTTCTATAGTAAAGCACTGGTTCTTATAGAAGCAATCTTTTTGCACTCCTATTTCGCTCTAAAAACACAAACGAGGCCCCCGCCCGCACATCAGGGCTCGTTTTTGCATGCGTAAAATTTATGCACGCAATATACAGAGAATAAAACCTATACCTTACGGAAATGGCTTTGTTCTCATTCCTTTCTTTTGCGTGTCCGAAAAACTCTTGTGTGCGCAATAAAAGTAGCATGCTCTATCCTTCTGCATATTGGCTCACCAAAGGTCTCCATAGAAGATGCGCAAATGTGCAGAATGCTGTGCAATTCCGTAAAAAAAAGCACATCTGGACCTCATCAGGCTAAATAACCATTTAAATTTGGGCAGGGGGTGTTGTGCGTGCATAAGAACAGACCCTGTGTGCACAAAAACATACAATACAATGCGCAGACACGCGTGCAAATCAACCTTGTACATATCTTGCGCCAAACCTTTGTATTTGCACATACGCTCGCCCCAAGCCGCTCACAGTCTACGTTAAAAAACGCACATTTGAATACATCGATTTACTTCAACGAGTCCATATTCTGTCTGTATTCTGCAAGTAAAAACGGCAGACTGCATACGGACAGAAAATATGCCCAAGTGAATGAGCCCTAAGCTTCTGGTCCTTAGGACAGCTTCATAAGAGCGTATGCATTTTTGCACATGCCTCACATTTGCACAATGAATGCGATGGATTTGCGTGTGTCTCTTTTTACTGTACCTTTCTGCACACGTAGGGGATAGAGATGAGCGAACGTGCTCGGCCACGCCCCTTTTTCGCCCGAATACCGCGATTTCCGAGTACTTTCGTACTCGGGCGAAAAAATTCGGGGGGCGCCGTGGCGGCACGGGGGGTAGCAGTGGGGAGTGGGGGGGAGAGGGAGAGAGAGAGGGCTCCCCCCTGTTCCCCGCTGCTACCCCCCGCACCGCCACGCCTCTCCCCGCCCCCCGGCGCCCCCCGAATCTTTTCACCCGAGTACTGAAGTACTCGAAAATGGCGGTACTCGGGTGCGTAAGTACTCGAAACGAGTACGTTCGCTCATCTCTAGTAGGGGATGCTTACATGGGCTCCGCACACACCGAGGGCCTAACTTAAATGACTATTTAACCTAATGAGGTCCAGATGTGTTCTTTTCCCCACGGTTTTGCGCTGTATTTCACGCATTCCCTTGAGTAATGGGACCCTATGGTGCACAACATGGAGCATCTTTTGTCTTTTGTGCATGAAAAAAATGGAAATGAGAACAAACCCATTGAAATCAATGGGTTCTTTTCTCTGCATACAGCGGGCGCTAATATATCCGTGTGAAGCCGCCCTTAGAGGACGCAATCTAAACTGATTAGTAAAGTTGAAAACTGAGATCAACACTAAAGAAAAAAACACGGAGCACGGCCGGGGAATGTGAAAATTCATACATTGCGCTCATTAGCTTAGCTCTGGGCTGGTAATATCATGGCATTACTTGATACAATGTATCTTTATATCTCTGCCCTGGATACAATATTGATTCCCCAGCAATACGTACTTGCTGTACAAGGCTATGAATTTATGATTGGAGATTCATCTTCCATTGTTCTCACTACTCACAACTGACACATTAATACAAAGACCAAATTCAATGAAGAGTGGAAGCGGAGGGATTATTGGTAAAATAGATGTTGTGTTTGTTCTTGCCCAATCAGCACATTGAGCATAATACCGCCATATTGATCAACAAATTTACAATTGCAGAGCTGGCTGCATTAAATTGGAGTAAAAGACCTCAAATGATTCCTCTGCAGTAAAATGATAGTTAAGGAGCCTGCCGTGTATTCTTGTATTTAACTCTGTAAAGTAGCAGTAAAGTCAATTACTGAACACAATGTAAAGGGGATGGTGGAGGATATAACAGAAATGTTTACTAACGGAGAAACTGATAGCAATCAGACAGATTGTTGCATTCGGTTAAAGCAGTTGTCCTATCTGGACAGCCCCCTTTGGGTAGAAGAGTCCTCTAAAATGAAAGGTCATTTTACTAGATTCCCACATCCAGTAGGAATCTAAACGATTGTCGTTCAATGTGGATGCAAACGCAGACTGAATGACGGACAAGAATTTGTTTGCTTATCATTCGTTGCTCAGTTTCTGCATCCAGAATACTTGGGGCTCATGTCCACTCAAAAAATACAATCCGCGCAGAATCTGCCGCGGATTTCCGCTGCGGATTTTGCCCATAGGGGATCATTGGCCATCCGCGGTCCATTAAATTGATTTTTGCACCCGCGGATGGCATTTTAAAAGAATTGCGTTTTTCACACGTGGGAGACAAAACGTGGCATGCTCCATTCTGCCGCGGATTCCGCGCGGATCGACAACATTGCTATCACATTATAGCAATGTGTGTGGATATATGCATGCAAAAAAAATACCATTTAAAGCAAATCCGCGGATTCTGTGCGGATTGTATTTTTTAAGTGGACATGAGGCCTTAGGTGCGGGTCTCCTGCGGTCCCCGTCTATCGAAGCCTATGGAAGCCGTCCAGATCCGCGGGAGACCTAAAATAAGAATAAACTTACCCGCAGCGGACCGTGCAGATCTTCTCTTCTTCGCAGCCGGATCTTCTTTCTTTGGCCCGGCGGATGTGCCCGGCGCATGCGCGCGGCATGCCGAGCACATCCGCCGGCCGAAGAAAGAAGATCCGGCCGCGAAGAAGAGAAGATCTGCACGGTCTGCTGCGGGTAAGTTTATTCTTATTTTCAGCCCTCACGTCCGCGGGGCAGGAGAGACCCGCTACGGATTCTCCATGGAGAATCCGTAGAAGGCCTGATTTTCCCCGTGGACATGAGGCATAAGGGCTAATGCTCACGGACGGATTTCTTCCGCGTTCCCCATGGCGGAAATCCACAGTGGAATAACGCAGCTCTTAGGCTCTATTGAACCTAATAGCTTTTCTGGCTGTCAGTGCTCACATGAGTGATTCCGCTGTGGGAAAAAATCACGGCACTTTCTATTTCACAGTGTTTTTCCGCAGCGGAGGTCTCCATTAATATAGTATTGATGGAGACCGTGGAAAAACGTGCGTTTTTCCGCAATCACCAGCGGGGACTTTTTGTTTACCGCCATGGTACTCCCGTGGTACAAATCCACATATCCCGCTCCGTCCATGGGCATGAGCACTAAACGTTGGATCAGCCATGTAAGCAGGCAATTGTTCATCTGAATAATGTCCTGTTTACTGTGAATGGAGGCGAGCAGACCGGAATGATCCCCACCCCATTCCACCTCCATTCACTAGTAATAATTGTTCCTATGTGATAGCACAGGAACGATTATCCCTGGGACAACCCAACAGGCATCTGTGCCCATCAGATTATCCCCTGTAAAGAACCTTAAGCTGGGACTCCCAGTAATATGCTGCCATCTGTAGGGTAGCAAGTGTACAGTTTTCCTGCAGCACCCCCACAGGGGAAATGAAGCATTACATGGTGTTTGTGTTATGCAGATGTGAAGAGTAATGTTTGCTTCCTCTTTCTGGCTTTCTTCATGATGTTTGATCTGGGTGGTTGTGGACAAAGTCTTCTTAACCTTAAAGCCTATGGACACCTTTGGGAGCAGAGGAGAGGGGGGGGGGGATTTTTCTTAACTTTTCTTAAATATATTTTAGACTGACGATTATTTTTACTATTGTACTAAAATAAAAATGCTGCCCTGTTTGTCATCTGCAGCTTCTAAATATCACTTAAGGAAACCCTCTGGACCTAGAGAGACAAAGATGGTCATGTCACGTCTCTGACTACCTGATGCACATTGAGCATTGGTAGTGAATCGGTAGTCTAAGACACTATATACTGGTCTTATGTTATCGGAGCGTTATGTGGCATCTCAGACTACTGGAGCAGAACAAGAGAGTCACTTTAAAGCGGCCCTCCAGCTTCTTGACCAAATTATGTCCGGTAATAAAAAATGGTATATTACCTGTAGTTCATCTTCTCTGCCAAGATGGCCATCTCCATTATCTTACTACCTAATGCATTCTGTGCACTGCTCTGTGTTTGGCCAATGCTGATCACGTGCCCAGTTTTGGTCAATCCGAGTGCAGGTATAGTGCACTGACAGTCTAATACAATGCACTAAGGGTTATTAAATAAGCTAAGGACTGCATTAGCCATCTTGAAGGGGCAAAACCGGGGTCTGAACCAACAAATGGAGGGAGTGCAGAGAAGATCAACTACACATAATATACCCACTCCCCTATGTGATACCAGTCCAAAAATTGGAGAGTCCATATTGCTGGGCCCCATTTGGCACCCCATATGACTTTACACCCATGGTGATGAGGTCAATCTTGTGATGACTCGGCCTTGATGGTTTCATACGGAGACATTCACAATAAAGGCAAAACTCCAGGAGGAGTACCGAGCTTTGTCCATTCATGATAAATGAGGCCCGTATAGAAATATATCCGAGACGTCGGGTAACTTATAAGATCGTTTCACTTTATGAGAGTTAGAGTTCTATTTGCTGACTGACGGCAGATTCATTGTGAGATCACCGAGCCTCCGCCGCATGGAAAAGCTATTTTCTTAAGTGACAAAAGAACATGATTTGAGAACAGATTCAATTGTTTTATATGCAATAACATAATTGAAAATTCAGGTTCATTCATGCACGGGCTGCAATGAATTTCCTATTACTTGGGAAGCAAGGTTTTCTTTATTATCACCTGTCTAAACAAGCAAAATAACCCAAAGAAGTGTTAAATTCATGCGGAGACAGACTGGCAGGGGTTAATTGCAATCACTAATATGGTAGATGTATTGTGGGGAGGGCGCTTTTTGTATATTTTAATCAGACATAAACGGTGCCTTCAGAATCAAGAATGTTTTCTTATAAACAACAGTGAAGATACAAAGTCACCGTTAAAGGGTGCGGAGACTGATGCAGTTATTTATGGCTCTAAGAAAACTAATACGAAAAGTAAAGCAACTTTGCAAATAGTTTTAAACACAAAAATACCATTTTCTGTATACAGTCCCTATGCAGACCCATGTGTCTCCATAGTAACAGACTACAAACAAACCCTATGTAGTCTGATCCTGCAGTTTAGTGTTATTCCATTCCCTAATCTACCAACAGTAGAAAGGGGCAGATGAACGGAAACAACACATGACTACAGAATCATAGTATAAATAAGGGTTGTTTGTAGTCTGTTATCAGGGAAATACTTGGGTCTGCATAAGAGCTATATACACTAAATGGTCGATTTATAATGAAGGCTATTTGCAAGATTACCTGAAGAGTAATTGCACTCGGAAAAATCTATTGACACAACACAGCAACACGTCAAAAGTTTTGTTCAGTTGAGTCTGGGTGATGAGACCCCTGCTGATTGCCGTCATGCATGCACACTGCTGCTCCATTCAATTCAATGGGACTGCAGGACATTGCAGCCACCACTAGAGGGATCTTACTGCATGCTATTTATACACTGAGGTCAATATTAAAGGGGGATTCCGGGACTACTTTAACTATTCAATTTTAAACTAGTCCAAGATCATTCTAACTCGGACTAATAGAGATACTTAGCTAATTTAAAGTTGATCATCCGCTTCCAGCGTCCATCATGTGACAAGGCGCTGAAGTACTTTTCCACCAATGTTATGTTAATCTCATTGATGTTGTGATCTTCCGGGCCTGTCCATGTCTTGTCAATTCTGGGTTGAACATGCATTGGCTAGCCAGGCAGACAGGAGTTTGGAGCATGCTCAGCTGCAATCTGAAGCGCAAACTGTGTAGGTCCATGGGAGAGCCAGGTCAGATGGGATATGACAGGAAGTCGCGTATGTCTCACAGATTTACCAGGAATATATACGCTTTGGACAAATACAGTCTAATCTCAGACACAATAAATTCAAAAATCCCACAAGGGATTTGCACCCTAATCCATCCCTAGCATTAAACTATACATTATATAGCGGAGTGACCGTCCTGAAAAGGGCGTCCCCGCACAGGAGCCTTATATTTCCTCACCCTATTCATTCTAATTAATAGGAGAAAGAAGGTATTTAACAAAAAAGATAAATATCTTTGTCACTCTAGAATTGGCACTCTGAACGACAAAAATATAGAAAGATAGATGTACAATACTACTTAATACCAAAAATAAAACCAATGACACCGTTATATGCAGATAATTCATTTATATCCTCTTATCCTATGTGTTTCATCCCTAGATTCAAGGGGCTCATCAGAGACCATGAACCAATATCTCGTGTCATCAACAATTGTATATAGAACCAGATATTAAAACATACTGTATATTGTTCTACTACATAGACAAATATGGACCAAACCGCAGAAGCATACATTGTGAGTCTACAGTATATCATTTTTCATTTCTCACAGGGATGATATATTCTCTCCTATTGCAAAACCGGTGGCAGATGGTAATAGAGTATTTAAAAAATAACATAAATGTTAGATGCAGTCAATATAATTAATATTGCTAGAGAGAGAGAGAGAGAGAGGGAGAGAGAGAGAGAGGGAGAGAGAGAGAGAGAGAGGAAGAGAGAGAGAGAGAGAGAGAGAGAGAGAGAGGGAGAGGGAGAGAGAGAGAGGGAGTGAGAGGGAGAGAGGGAGAGAGAGAGAGAGGGAGAGAGAGAGGGACAGGGAGAGAGGGAGAGGGGGAGAGGGGGAGAGAGATATAATCGGAGCTTAAGGCCTCGTGTCCATGGACGGATTTGACTTGCAGGTCCACAATTCAAGCCACCTGTAGGGAAGCATGGACATCTGCATCTCAATTCAAAAAAACGTGGATTTGTTTTTTGGATTCCACATGCGGAAAACAAATAACAGAATGCTCCATTTTAGGGCGGATTCTGTGCCGACGGCTTCCATTGAAATCAATGTAAGCCGTCCGATCTGTTGACATTGCAGACATGACGCGGATTCCACGAGAAAGTAGAATAAAAAAAAAACTGTACTGCGCATGTGCGCTAACCAGCATTTCTGCACACATCCGCAGTACAGAAAATAGAAGACCCAGACAGGTATGCGGGGTCCTCGGCCGCAGGCAGGGGCAGATTCCGCTGCAGGCTCTCGCATGCGGAACCTGACCAGCCCGTGGACATGAGGCCTAAGGTTTGCAAAATCAAATAAGAATAGTACCCCTCAAAGTGTGATCTCTCATTAACCCCTTGAGTGGCAGGTTTATTATTACCATGTCGTGCCTCAGAGTGCAGGTTTTTTTTAAATGAGTCAACAATGCAATTTCAGTATTTATTAACCCCGTAAGTGACACGCCCGGAAAATCTCCAGGGCTTGCTGCACTGACCATGCAGTTAACCCCTTCCCTCCATATGATGTAAGGGTACGTCATGGGAGCGGGGTACTTCCCCCAAAATGACATACCATTACATCATAGGGATAGCGCGAGATCATGACAGATCTCGTGCTATCCGGCAACAGGAGCCGGCTGTCACTGAGCGCTCAGCCAATCAGGCACAGCCGTTTAAGCAGGCAGGGATTTTAAATCCCCGCTTGGTGAAAGAACATAATTACAGTGGCGGGAGCTGAGCGGCTAGAAGTGCCTGAGCCCTGGCACTGGCGGAGAGGTAAGTATGTATTTTTTTCTTTTTCACACCAGATAGAAATGATTTTCAGGGAAGGGCTTATATTTCAAGCCCTTCCCCAAAAATCACTGCAAGGGTGTCGGCATCCTACTGCCTTCAATGGGGCCGCCAGCAGTAGCGGCTCCATTGAAAACAATAGGAGGGCTTCGCGGTCCCCTCCCATAGTTGTCACAGCTGTGACAGCTGTGGGAGGGGATTCTTTATTTCCCGCAGGGAGTCCCCTTTACTTCCCATGCAGTAAAAACCGCAGAAAATTTCGCTTACAGCTCAGTGCTCTGCCCATTTCAGCACTAGAGCTGTCCACAGAAACCTTTCGGGGTTTAACTGCATGGTCAGTGCAGCAAGCCCTGGAGATTTTCCGGGCGTGCCACTAAAGGGGTTAATGCAGATATAGTGCTACACTGAAGCCGCATATTATTAGATCACAGTGACCAAATGTCAGATATACAGAGCAGCACTACATTGCACCTTGGATACCACTTGTTTCATATTGTAATTGACAGACAGTGAAGTATAGCTAAGTATTATAGATTTGAAAAGTCTTGCAGGTATAACAAACGCACCTCCTTTTAAATATTGTGAGAGACCTCTCCTTGATGGATAGGTGGACCCATCCTGAGATGCCTGTTCATGAGGAGTATGAGCCACAAAAGTGTTCAATATACCCACCTTAAATCTCCTGCTGCCACTGCGTCAGTTCCATGCACCAAGAGGCCATGGCACAATCACTTCTATGCCGTACTTCCAGAAGAAAATGGCTCATGGATGTGACACAAAGTTCGAGAAGAAAACATGCGCATGCGCACGCAACAAGCTTTGACTGGGGATGCGCTCGTCCAGTGTATCCATAATGCACATGCAAATCAAGGTCAAGAATAGTGCATGCTCTCGCTCCACCAAACAGTATATAGAAATCATGCGTGTGCATCCAATGCCCATATGTTTTGATTTTACTACAGTGTCCAGAATATATGCTTACCTTACCATCAGAACAATAAAAGGTAATGGGGAGGGGGAAGAAAAGTACCAAAGATGTGCTATCTTCAATAGTTCTAGTCTAGTGGAACTAAAGTGGGTTACAAGTTAGGAATTACATTATATGATACCACTACCTATCCCTACCTATAAAGAAGATCTACATGATAGGTCAGATATGTTTGACTCAAATAATTGTGCTTACGTGTGCGCAGCAAAGAGTGTTTATCAGCCATTATTAGGGAGCCCTACCTCAAAAAGGACCAAAAATGTTGGTGCAAGATATAGAAGATTATTAATAAAGATACATGTAGTCAATGTCTTTTGTGGAGCAGAATTGGACAGAAGGATCTACAAAAATGGTACAAATGAGAAAGTCTCGTTCAGACCCTCAGGGTGTACAGTTTTTTAGTCTGTACATCCATTTGGTTTCTCTTTGCAGGATCCTCCTATCCAAGTCGCCCCCTCTCTCATCATAATGGATAACCTCAATCACCTGGCATTCCAGGGCTAGAGTACCAATCTTAGAACAATGGAAATATTTATCTTTTTTGGTGGGTGTCTGCTAGTTGGATCAGATCTCTGTTTTCCTGACCCTTACTGTTGTATACCCCCCCTCTCTTCTCCTTTTAATTAGGGTGAGGTAGGATTAGCTTCCTGTGTGAGGGCGTCCTTTTCAGGGTGGTCACCCCGCTATATCATCTACAAGTTAGTGATTGGGACGGATTAGGGTGCAAATAGTTTTTTTTATTAGAATCAATAAAAGGTATATTTTATTATATGATACAGCACACCCTTGTGGGATTTTTGAATTTAGGAAGGCTCTTATTTACCACTATTTGCACTTGAAAACCCAGTTTCTAGGGAATGAAGGTTTGGTTGAAAACCACCTCTTGGGGTGTGTTCATATGTGGCAGATTTGCTGAGGATTTTCCGCATCTCAAAATATCCCTGCTAAAATGTACCCCATTTAATGTGGATTTTGGTGCAGATCTGAACCATAACCTACCATGTATGAAGCCATCATAAAATGGTATGCAGGTAGCTTTCCCTAGTGTCTGCTACAAGCAGTCAGAATTATATTATGTGACTGTCTATGCAGGTGAAAAAGGAAGTTCTGATAATTGTATAAAATCATGTTGGGATCTTGGACCTAAAAACATTACTGTGATGAAGCTTGGACCTTCAATTTAAGCAAGGATCTCCCCTTTTGTAAAGGGATTATCCGGTCTTTTTTCAAATGACTAGCTACTCACTAGATAGATCATCAGTAATTGATGGATGGGGGTCCACTGCTCAGGACCCCCATCCATCAGCTGATCCAGCATGCTGTCACTGCAGTGGGCCTGACGTCGAATGTGAATAGTCAGAGGAAGCAGGGACAACACCAGCTTCACTCCCATTGGAAGCAATGGGAGTGCTGCAGTGTTCTTTCACTTCCTGCTTAGGACAGGAAGCAACGTGCAGCTCCCATTGATGTCAATGGCAGTGAAGCCGGCACTCCCCCTGCTTCCTCTATCTATTGATGATCACGTGACAGCGGACCAGATGATTAGCTGATGGACGGGGATCCCAGTGGTCAACACTGGTCACACATGATGTATATATAGTTCCTAGGAAGATTCAATAATAGTCATGTAATAATGCACAATGTGTGCCCTGGTTCTAACCATTCACAAAGTGGTAAAATGAAGAAGAAGCAGAAGGTGAAATGCACCTTCCCTATTTTGCTATAATATGGAACGGCAAGCTGACTGCAGTTCCCTATTTCTGCTTCCCCATATTATACGGCATGCAGCCTCTGATAGACCTGGGAGCAGGTAATTGTTTAGAGGAACTACAAAATACTATCTACAATGTATCCAGTGCACAAAAGAATTATCTATATTAATGTAATCGTAGACAATTGTCTTTAAACAGCTGCTGGCTTTTCGAGGAGGGAACCACTGAGCGGTCTTGTTGTGGGTACTTCAAACACAAAAATCCCAGTGGAGATGAAGGCCACGGTATTGTTACTACAGTGAATAGATGAATTCATTTAGTCACATACAAATGATACTTTGTTTAACAGCTAGTCGGTAAAGTCATTACAAAAGACCCCTCTATCCTTTCAAAGAGGTTTTGTATGTAGTTTGAGATTCCTCGGCAACTAGAACATTTCGCAATTCACACTCGAGTTGCTGCAGAAGCTGTTTGTGAAGACCAGAAATTCTCAAGCCCATTTCATCATATGTGGTACTTTATGCAGGTTCAAGCTGGAGCCCCACTTCATGTGCCATTTATAGTGTTGGTGTCTTGATCGACTGCTACACATGGTCAGCCTTAGCTATGTGTGACTCATGCAGTCTTACAGGGCACATGTCACCAGCCTGTAGGGGGGGGTAGCAGGAGACTGTAGGCTGGGGGTGATCACCTTAGGTCCACCTAGGCAGATGATATCTGTGTGCCTTCATGTGTCTTGTGAAGCTACATGAATAATCCTCCTCCTGGCTCTGGCTCCTCTTCTCTGTTTATATTTAGGTTATGAGTTTGGCTTTGGTGAAGTGTTTATGTTATGAGATAGGTTCTAGTGCTACATTTATATTAGGAGCTTGGTTCTGGTGCTGTATTTATGTTATGAGTTTGGCTTTGGTAAGGTGTTTATGTTATGAGATAGGTTCAAGTGCTACATTTATATTAGGAGCTTGGTTCTGGTGCTGTATTTATTTTATGGACTTGGTTTTGATGCTGTCATTATGTACTGAAGTTGTTTTTGGTGCTGGTGGGAGATGACAGAAATTTTCTTTATTTTGTATGTATACTTTCATATATAGACTAGATGAATGAGTGAGAGAGAAATTGTATTTCATCTATAGTTGGTTTTGTGTTTCAGTCTGAATCTGCCCATGTCAGCAAGCATCCACCACACACAATTAGAGTGCGATTTCTATTGTTTCTTATCTAGGGCAGTTGCAGTCTAAACAGAAAAAAATAGATTATTAGCAAGCACATGAAACCAGAATAAATAGATGATTCATCAGTCTGTTTTTAAAGCCTGGTTTAGACACAACGATTAGCACTCAAAAAATCTTTTGAGCGGTTATGAGCGATAATTGTTGTGTGCTTTTTGCGAAGTGATCGCTCAAACGTTGAGCAATCACCTTGCGCTCCAAGCGGGGGATGCAGAAGACAAGCGCGGCCGCTTGTCTTCTACATCCAGCAGTCCCCCACTCGGATTGCCCGGCTGTTATACAGCCGAGCGCTCCCAGAGGGGAATGAAGAACACAGCTGGACAGCTGTATCCCGCTGTTAATTACTGATAACTGATCAGCGACGGCTTAACGAAAACTGCATGATGTGAGTGCAGTTAGACACAATGATTATCGCTCAAAAGATGGCTTTGAACGATTTTTGAGCAAAAATCGTTGCGTGTAAAAGGGCCTTTACTTTGTCATATGGCAAGACCCTACTGAGCATGTCTGCTAATTCCCCTCCCTTTTGATTACCTCATCAACACTCCCCATGTTTCATCCCCATGTTTCATCCCCATGTTTCATCACCAACATAGAAAAGGGTTCTTTACTGTAAGAGCAGTTAGACTGTGGAACTCTCTGCCTGAGGAAGTGGTGATGGCAAAATCCTTAGAGGAGTTTAAAAGGGGACTTGATGTCTTTCTGGAGAGGAAGGATATTATAGGATATAAATCTAAGGGTAATTGTTAATCCGGGTATACAGGCAGGTAGGAACTATTAGGGGTTGATCCAGGGAACAGTCTGATTGCCATTAGGGAATCGGGAAGGAATTTTTTCCCCAAAAGGGCTAATTGGCTTCTGCTCTTGGGGTTTTTTTGCCTTCCTCTGGATCAACAAAACAGGAGGCTAACAGGCTGGACTGGATGGACATTGTCTTCATTCAGCCTTACGAACTATGTTACTATGTTACTATGTGAATGACCTATCAGCACACAATATGTTATGTAATGTATCTGAATGTCACACCTTTTTTTGCTGGAGTTACAATATAAACAGTTTTGTTGCCATTATTAAATGAGATGTCCTTAAGGTTCTACACACTGTACTGCCTGTTATTCATTGGCTTCTCCAAGCTTGTACCAACCACACCTAATGTGGCACCCACAGTTTATCGAAGAGCCCATCTGTGCTAACAGTGCTGTGTGTATGCTATGAGTTTGGCTCTGTTGATGCATTTATATTATAAACTAGGTTCTAGTGCTGCATTTATATCATGAGCTTGGTTCTGGTTCTGTATTTATTTTATAGGCTTGGTTTTGATGTTGCAATTATGTACTAAAGTTGATTTAGGTGCTGTATTTATCTTATGAGTTTGGCTCTGGTGATACATTTATGCTATGATCTTGGCTCTAGTGCTGTATATATGTACTGAGTTTGTCCATGCTATGTATTTATGTATTGAGATTGGTTCTAGTGCTATATTTACCATGTTACCTAAAATAAGACCCTGTCTTATATTAATTTTTGCCCCAAAAGTCACTAACTCTTATTTCTGGGGAATGTCTTATTTTACTTACCTAGCAGGCTCGGTTCACTATTCTTTAGTCCTATCCACTTGTACAAGATCACTTCCTGGTCACGGGATTCATAAATCCCACCTCCAGGAAGTGATGGCTGTGATTGGTTTATCGAGCCCTGCATTGATTGCTTGAGCAGCGCTTGAGAATCAATCACAGTGATCGCACTAGGTTATCCAGTGCTGCAATGATTGATTGAGCCGTAGTGCTCAAATAACCAATCAACAGCCATCACGTTATGGAGGCATGATTTATGAATTGACAGAGCCGTGGCCAGGACTGTGAGGACAGTGGGAACAGCACAGACCTCCGGAGAGCGGCATGATGGACCAGGACTGATCCTGCTAGGTAATGTATTCTTTTTTTAATATAGTGTAGCTAGGCCTTACTTTCTGGGTAGGGCTTATATTTCAAGCCTCCCCAAAAATCCCCCGAAAAATCAGGGCAGGGCTTGTTTTCTGGATAGGTCTTATTTTCAGGGAAACATGGTATGTCATAAACTTGGTTATGGTACTATATTAATGTATTGAATGTAGTTCATACTATATTCATGTTATGAGCTTTCGTCTGTTGTTGTATTTACATACCAAGCTTGTAGCATGCTGTATTTATGTACCGAACTTGGTTCTGATGCTGTAATTATGTTATTATATTGGTTCTAGTACTGTATTTATGTACAGAGCAAGGTTCTGGTGCTATATTTATATTACCAGTTTCTTTCTGTGCTATATGTTTGTGTTTATCTCGGTTCTGCCTCTGCATTTATGTACTGAGCTTGGCTCTGGTGCTGTATTTATGTCATGATCTCGGTTCTCACAGTTGTGGAGTCTATAAGCTAAACCTCTGACTCTGATTTCAGTTCCTTAATTTTCCCAGACTCTGATACCTGTAGAGGAGGAGCTTCATTACTGAGCATGTGCAGCACAGATAAATCTCAACTAAAAGCCTTGAAAAGCAGCATAAGGATGCTTAATCTACTGGAGAGGAAAGACAATAACTAACTTCCTGTTGCCGCTTCTACATCCTACTTATCAATGTTTTGATCAATAGATGAGTAGAACATATATTTATAAGACACTTCAAAACTTTCATAAAGGTCAATGAAAGGAAACATGCAACACGTTCTGCGTGAATTATTTATGCCATATTTATAATATATAATTTTTTATAAGCCGGAGTCGCTTCATTTCTACTCTGACTCCACCAAAATGGACCTGTGGCTCCGTCTTGACGACTCCTACTCCACATCCCTGTTGGTTCTGGTACTTTATTGACTCACTTAGCTCTTCTGGTGCGGATATGAACTACAGTACCTTACTGCTTTCTGCACAAGTAGGATACAGGCAGACTGCCAGCAGTGCATTGTATGTTATTTTCTCCTTATGGGAGAGCGCCAAAGAAGATTCCGCACAGGGTGCCATCTAACCTAAGGTCGGCATTGCTGCTTCCTCTAAACTCCCTATAGCTACACATCCTTGTAGGTTCGCAGTTCTGCAGCAGTTGCCAGCTGGGGGTTGAGTATGATGAACTGCAGTAACTAGGACATTTTTTAATATTTACTCTGGCTACTGCAGAAGCTCTTTGTGAAAACCAGTCATTGAGTTAAAACTGAAACATGAAAAGTTAATAGAGGATCTTTATGTTAATTGAGGTTAATTGAGAAGAAAGTACCAAGGGAGGATGATGATAACACCAAGGAGGGGGGTTCACAATATTTTTGGAATGGGGTGACCTCTTGGAAGGAGAACTGTCAAGTTAACACATGCAATTCTGTAGAATATATTGCGGCATTGACATGCGTGAAGTCATCCGTTGTTCTTTAGATAAAACTATCAGCCATAACCTTATATTATGTAAGTCCCTTGTGTCACCAAAACGGCTCTGACCTGTTGAGGCATGGACTCCACAAGACCTTTAATCTGAACGTGTCAAAGTTGCTCAGATCTTTGAGCGACATGAGTTCAAGAACTGACTGTTCATTTGCTGCCTAATACAGTATATTCCACCCCATGACAGGCATCCTTGTCACAGTATATAGAGTGTTTCAATCAACAGGAAACCCTTATTTAGGTTCATACATTGTGTAGAACTGTATGCATTTCCAGGAGTCTAATTTTTTTGGATGCCATATCAGCCAATCAGAGCTCAGCTTTCATTTTACAAGGCTTCAGTGTCGCCTGCAAGGCTTTAGCACTGCTGAGAGTATAGGTTACTTTGAATACTCTTTGGAAGAGCATGTTTTACTGATACGTATGTACTGGGTGACTGGTTCATTTGTGGAATGTCAGCGGCAATTTAGGGCAAAGTTTCAAGGTTGCATGCTACTCCACAAGACCAGCAACTAGCAAACAAACTGGAAATGACAGAAACCTTATTGGATGCACATCAGGGAGGGCAGCCGGGGAGGTCAGCAGGCACAGTCCAGGATGTAAGGATATGTTAATCTACTCCTTGCAAAAGTCTGTTTATCATTTATCACAAGATGTAGCAAATTCAGGCCCTAAGGTGGAGCCTCAGGTGTAATAGCCACAGGTCTGGAAGGTAATCAGGGACGAGCCAGGAGTCAGCAAAGGGAGGTCTCTGTTTGCAGTACTAATGGATGAGGTGGGTAATGTAGTCAGATGGAAAGCCAGAAGTTGTTATCAGGAGATCATGTCACAATAGCAGAGGTGCAGGCAGAAGTGAAGCTAGATCAATTAATGCTAGTGAGCAGAATAATCATGCACTGAGGGAGTGGAAGGGCCAGACTTTTATAGGAAGTGCAATCAAGAAAAAGACAGAGGCTAATCAGGAACCAGGAGCAGGCGGTCGAAACGAGAACAAGGTTATGCAGGGGAGCTTGTCCAGCAAGCTGGATAGCTCACTGGGGAGAGCTACTGACTGGAGTACAGGAGGTCATAGGCTCTGACAAAAGAAACTTGGCAACATGTCAGAGAGTAGCTAAGCAAACAAAATTAAAACCCTACCATGTTCAGGAACTGCAACCGTCTGATATGGTGAAGCATGTGGAGTGAAGGGAGTAGTTTCAGCAAAATTTAAACCAACAACAGGAACTGTTGAACATCCGAAGGTTCACATACAAATGTGTTGCTATTCAGGTGGTTTACCTGAATAGCAACACATGGATTTGGGCCACAAAAAACACTGCAAACCTGTAAAAGCTGATGTGTGGTGTGCATTGTCCTGCCGCATCATCGGTCCTATCCTTTTCAATGACACCATCAACACCGAACATCACCTGACAATATTCGTGAACCAGCAGGATGATGAGTTGCTGCGGAATGGTTACTTCCAGTGAGACTGGGCGACTTGTTATGTGTCCAACCAGAGCCTTCTTCATGGACAGGATCATCTCAAATGGTCTGTAGCCAACAAGATCATCAGAATGTACGCCAGCAGACCTGTTCACCAATAAACAAACCCCGCACCGATTCTGCACTGTAGAACAACATTTGAAGTGAAACTACCGCAGTCGATGTCGGCATGTTGCTGCACATTTTCGCTGGGTTCAGAAGTGCTTTGAGGTCTATGGTGGCCACTTTCAACATCTTTTGTGATGACTATGAGCTCACCAAGAAACAAGTTAGATGTCAGTATTCACTCTTGTGAGATATCATTGCCCCGAAACCAGATATTGCAAAGTTATTGGATTGCGCTTCAAGTGAAACCCCTGATGTGTCAATGGTTTTAATGTTATGGTGTATCTCTACTTCGTCCACACTGTGCCCGTGCTCCTGAGCCCACTCTAAAACCTCAATAAATAGCCCTCGAAGTCCTAGAGGTCTTTAAGCTAATAACAAGAATTAAGATGCAACTGTCTCACAGCAGGATCCCTGATAGATGACATTGACCACGAATGTCCATCTCGAAAACAAATTCATCAGTATCACCATTTCATTTATTGGCCATCTGTCTGTACCTCCCACCCCCCTGTGCAGGCTACATAACTAGATGAAGCTGCAATTAACCCCGTATAATTTTATTCCTAGATTTATGACCAGACGCAGATATTGGTCGGGTATCCAGACAGCAGATGTTTTGGAGTATTGGATCCGGAATTTTTTGTCTATGTCTGAGATGTCACAAAACTTTCTTTTCTGCTCTTATTATAATATCCGGTTAATATAAGATTATATAGTACTATTTCTTGCTTTCAGGCTTTGCAAGCATCCAGGGGTCTTTATCCTGTGGCTTTTTGGCTGTTGTGCAACTAACTACAACTTTCAGCACACCCTTGGTTATCCACAACTCTTTAGAACAGTAGTCACAAAGCTATGGCATTCCAGTGTTCTGCAACTACTACTTTCAGCATGTCAGCTAACATTGCATGCTGGGAGTGTCACAGGTTTGAGTTCACTAAGATTGTACAATTTCCCAAAAATTAAGTGAACCCTTTGGGAATTTGCTGGATCTATGCTCTGATTATTAGTAAAATGTGGTCTGATTGTCACAACTATAGACAAACACAGTGTAACACAGCTGTATCGTTCATGTCTTTTAGGCTAAATTCACACTAGCAGTTTTTCAACTGATCCAATGTGGCTCAGTGGTTAGTACTGTTGCCTTACAATGCTAGGGGCCTAGGCTCAAATCTCATCAAGGGCAGCATCAACTTTGAAAAACTCCATACATCAATCACTGGTGGTCAGATTTGAACCAGCACTGGTAGGCAACAGTACTAACAAGTGAGCCACCGTGCTTGTTCTTCTTTCTTTCTTCTCTGCAGGAGCCGAATAACAAGAAACACAAAGAGAACATGCAAAGTCTGTGCAGATGTTGTCTTTGGTCAAATGTGAGCCTAGGACCTCAGCACAGCAAGGCAATATTGGTAATAACTAAGTCACCATATTTTTTTGTCCTCCTTCTTGCTCTTTCTCTTTCATCCTGCTCCTGCAGAGGAGGAGAAGAAGCAGGTAGATGGCAAGGAGAAGAATAAGAATAAGAATATATTTTTATCCTCCTCCTTTTCTTCTCCTTCTGCTCCTCCTCCAGAGAAGGAAGAAACATAAGGAGGAAGAAGAAGGAAAAAGCTTTTTTGGCTGATACTATTACCCTCTAGGTTCACAGCTGACGATAGACAACATCTGTATTGAGGTTGTATGTTCTCATTGTGTTGATTCTTCTCAAGCATGGTGGCTCAGTCATTACCACTACTGCCTTGCAGTTCTGGAAATGCAGGTTCATATCTGACCAAGGGGGATGTCTGTATTGGCTCTTAATGTTCTTTTTGTGTTTATTCTTCTTGCTCTTCTGTTTCTCCAGCAATGAAAGATCAAGCATGGTGGCTCCGTTCTTACCACTGCAGGCTTGTAGTGCTAGAGTCCTAGGTTCAAATCTGGCCAAGATTCATGGCTGTATGGAGTGTTTCAAAGTTGATGCTGCCTATTATGGCCCTTAAACCGAGGACCCGAGCATTTTACTAGTAACTGAGCCACATTCATTAAAGAGACACCACCACCAGGCGGAAAATAGATATATGCCTCTCAATTAGCACAATGCAATAAAAAAAGGATCGATCTGTATTCTATTTCCAAAACTGGGCACAAAAGTGCAGCAGTCTGTTGTTGATCCAGTATAAAAAATGGAATGGAGACAGAAAATACAAAAGTGGATTGCAACGGAAAACCTTCCGCCTCAATACATTTCTATGGGCTTGAAAACTGAAATGTCTTCTTTCCATTTTACTGTTCCCTCCAATGACGGATCAGCAAGACAGAAAGCAAAAATACTAGTGTGCAAAGGCCCTTACTAAGCTCATTGAGTAACAGTACAGAGATAAAAAGTAAGTGAACCTCTGTGTTAATGATTTCTTCACGAGCTAATCATCCACTGTTTATGACCTCAAGCTAAAGAGATGCTGCGTGAGGCAACAAGACAATGACCCAAAAACACACAAGTAAACCAACTAAGAAATGGTTGAAAAAGATTTGGGCTTGGAATGACCAAGTCAGAATACTAACCTTAACCCCAACAAGATGCTTTCGCATGACCTAATGAGGGCTGTGTATGGAAGGCATCCCAGAAATATTGATGATCTGAAACACATTTGCAGGGAGGAATGGTCTAAAACGTATTATCAATATTGTGTACATTTTACGTGCAGCTGCAGGAAACATTTGATATGGGTGATTGTTGCTAAAGTGTAATCTACAATTTATTAAATGCAAGGATTCACTTAAGGTCCCTTTACACAGGACGAATGTTGGGCAAACGATGCCCGACACTCGTCCCTGTGTCTCTTCGCTCCCATGCTCCTGCATGGGAGCTAGCAGAGCTGCCTCGCTCATGGAGCTGCCAGCTCTCCTGTTGCTCCCCCGCCCCCCTCTATTGAGATTACACAGCGGTCATTCACCACTGAACAGACGCTGTTTAAACTAAACGATGAGCAATGAGCTGATCGTCCATCATTTATGGTGCATAAAAGATCAGCGATGAGCTCATTGCTCATTGTGCAGTTTAAACAGCGGCCATTCAGTAGTGAACGGCCGCTTTGTTATCTCTATGGAGAGGGGCAGGGGAGAGAGAGGAGAGAAATCTCCTGCACTGCCCCGCCCCCTGCATGAGCGAGCCAGCTCTGCTAGCTCCCGTGTGACAGCACGGGAGCACAGAGACACAGGGACGAGTGTCGGGCATCGTTTCTCATTCTTGCAATTGCTGTTTTAGCATTATGACCACTTACCTCTGTCCCTTTCCTGATTATGGTTGTATACATTTCCCATTTGGTGCATCATCACACCTAAAATCAAGGTATAATTTGAAGCTTCTCAACCCTAAATGCAAAATCTGTAACGGGACCCCTACCTATCATGTAAAATGTATAATATTAGTGTCTTCTTATGTGGTAAAAGAGCAGGTGCGCCCCCTCAGGTGTCAGGCCCAGGTGTACGTCCTACCTGTCCACCCACTATGGCTATGCCTTTGTACACAAGACCCAAGCCTGGGATTTATCTAGCCACCAGTGTGTCAGAACAACTTTGTTTTTTAGGTCCACGGCAATAACTACAACAAACCTAAAGGCTGGATGAAAACCTTACCTCTACCTGCTGCTTAGAAAAATCACAAACACACTTACTTGTTCCATGGCCTGTTGGCTCCCAGTCATAAAGTGTATATAGTAAATAATAATGAGGATTTTACAAAGTCCTTGGTGCTGCTCATCCATATTCATGTGTACTGCATTGTAGGATATGCATTAGAGATGAGCGAGCACGCTCGGATAAGGCAGGTACTCGAGCGAGCATTGCTCTTCTCGAGTAACTGCATTCTCGTCCGAGCAGGCTCGGGGGGTCGGCGGGGGTTAGTGAGGGGAGAGAAAGAAATGCCGGGACAGTTTGTTACTACAACCTGGCTCTCAAAACTACCTCTCTTTGGGCCAAAGACCTGGAATGGAAAGCTGGATACATGGCTATATACATTTATTCAGTCACCTGGGACAGATGGGTGTGCTAAGAACCTTGCACTTTTATGTGGTTAGAATAAACAACAGTTGTGAAATTGTATTCAGTTAATAAATGTATATCAGTGCTGAGGTACTTGTTTCTGTTACTGTATTTGTTGCAGACATGGCTTCACATCTACCTCATTTGTTTGAAGTGCTTACTTTTGTTTTTTCTATGCATTGCATAGGTGAGGGTATAGTTGCCCTCACTTTTGTCTTGCAGTTCATTCCCCCATCTGCCCCAGGTGGCTTAATGAAAGTATATAGTCAAGTATCCAACTCTCCCCAAGTCTATTGGAGGCCTTTAACCCATAGAGAGGTGTCATTTAGAGTTAAGTACCCATACAATGAGGTTCGCCTAGATGTGGCGGGTAAGCCCACATGCTTTATTTAAAATGTGAGCTGAGAAGCTTGCATTTTTATGCAGTTAGTCTAAACAATTGTGCAACTGTTTTATTAGGATATGTCATGCATATGAGTGCTGAGGCATGTGTTTCTGTTACTATATTTGTTGCAGCCATTGCTTACATGTGTAGTGGCCCTAAGTCAAGATATCGGGCCCCTCCATAACAGTCATACATATCGTGTCTTCAGTGTAGATGCACTGTACAAATTGTCTTGTCTCTAGGTATGTGTATTGCACAGCATGTAAGAGGTTAATGTCTGTGAATGTCTGGAAAATGTATCAAACTGATGTGGTATGATATATATGTGATTGCAAGAGTCGGGAAGAGGACAGAGTTCCATTGCTTCCATGGTAGAGTGTGGAGGGAGAGTGAAGGCCACATGGGGGTACCTTCAACCCTCATGTGATGAAGAATGGAAGCTGAGGAGAGGTATCCTGATGTTCCCATCCCAGGACCCCTACCTAGAGAGTCAGTTGAGAAAGGAGCCCGCTGTGCAGTGTTCAAGCTACTAACCGCAAGTGAGTGTCAGTGGAGTGTTGTGTCCACCTCCGGTGTGTTTGTCCAGGAGCTGAGTCATACAGATAACAAGAACTGTAGGCCCGGTGTCATCCTGTCTTCTCCTCCCTAATCTTTTCTGAACTCTTCCTGCACTGGTGTGAGAAGTTTGCATTGGAGAAGTAAAGTTCCAGTCACTGCCCGTTCCCAGTGATTGAGGTATTCAAATATAACTGTGTGTAGACTCTTATTATTTTTCCCACCAAAGAACCAATGGTGTGAAGGAACGGTGGCGTCACAAGTGACAACTTCTCAAGTCCACTACACTATTATACTGGTACTCACTGTCCCAGCATTGCCTGGAAGAGGCCTAGCAGTGCCTTGGCTGAGGTTACGCGCATCCCTCTGGGGAGGAGTTTGGTAGAGCTACCATGACAAGTGCCATCTCTACACCCATGATCTCCTCAGCATGGGCCTCGTGTCTCAGTTGCTGCAGTTAACCGGGAAATGCTATTTTGGACATTAAAACATGATTTATACATTCCCTTTTAGAGGACCTATCTTTCACATTGATGCCCCTCCCCATCCCATTGCAGTATACATTGTACACAGCAGAGTGTGTGACATTTTGCAGCACAAGACCCAGACTTACGGTACCTGTACAGATGGCAAACGGCAATTAATAAATGACCCACTTAGCGTTCCAGCGTCCGATTCATCTCATATTCATTCCTTGATCCTTGATCAATGCCCCTTTAATAATCACAACTAAAAACATATTCCCTTTGGCATATTAAATATTAAAATTAGTTTAAGATTCAGCCTGGATTCCTGTACAGCTTCGGCTAATTTATTGCATATGCAATTTCTTCTAGAGGAGGAAATTTAGTGTTCTGTATTAATAATGAAATGGCTATCATTATTTCCTTGATTGTTGTAGAACGGTTTCCTGTTAGACCTATAATTTCTGTGGGTGAGAAATGTACCGCCCTGCCACTTTGTCTATTTATTTATTTTGCTTTGTTACTTTGTTGCAGCTAATTAAATCCAAAAAAAGTCGCCCTCTTCTGTCAAATTGTTGAGTGTTCTTAGTTTTAGCTCATTCTCCCTGTTTTTTGACCCAGCTTTCCTAGGTTGCTGAATGGAAAATCGACATAGTTCTGTAATGACATTCACTGTCTTGAAGCCTCTATTGGGCTATAGGTGTACTACCTCTGAGCATTTAACCTCTTGTAGTATTGATAACCTATCCTTAAGAATAGGATAGGTCATCAACAGTTGATTGGCAGTGGTCCACAGCTCAGGATCCCCAGCGATCAGCTGATCTGAGCTCCCACACTCACTGCAGTGGGACGAATGTTGAAAGCTCCGCCTGTATTAGGGTCAGAGCACTGAAGAGCATTAGAAGAATAGGTAATCAATACTACAAGTGAGTAAATGCCCAGAATACGCCTTTAAAAATGGAATGCATCAATAGTCACACTCATACGATGACCCTGGAGGTCACTTGCAACTCTACCATTCCATGATTCTATATATCTGTCTGGGATGATTTAGTGAATCCTGCTTTGAGCAGGGGATTGGACCCGGTGACCCTGGAGGTTCCTTTCAACTGTAACATTTGAAGATTCTATACTTTTCAAAACCACACCCACTTCTGATAAGACACACCCATTTAAAAACGTCTCTTCAAACTACTAATGACCACTTGTCAGTGAGTATGTATGTTTGTGCGTGGGTGCTTCTCATGCTCTGCCCCTGGTGACATCATTACTCCTCCTCCTGGTGACATCATCGCTCCTCCCCCTGGTGACATCATCACTGATCCTACAACATTTATAAAACACAGAGCCTGGCCAACAGAAGAACAACAAAGTTAGGGCTCTTGGAAGGGGAGGACAAAAATAACAAAATGAGAATACAAGTGAGCCGTTATTATCTCAGACACAACTCAGCGGTCTTTACAGAAGACACCAACCTACCGCCACCACAGAGATTCAGTAAGCTGAAGGACCTGTGGTGATGTCACTGCTGTGGAAGGAGCCATTGTGTAGTTTGGTAGAAAGTAACGTATACTAGATAAGCCGACAGTAGCCACCACAGCTGTGTGTGTGATGTGTGTGAATCAGGATGCATGTAGTAAAGCTGTGTGTGTTATGTGTGGGGATCATAATGGATGTACCATGTAGCATAGCTGTGTGGCGCATTGTGCCACCAGAAACACTGGTACTATAATTTCCTAATGATTACTAGTCTTCTTTTTAGCACTAGTGCACATACACAGCATAGAGAGCCTATGCAAGAAAATTTTGAACATAGTATAATCTCAACCTGGAGAAGGTTATAGGCAAAAAAAAATCAGAAATGTTGTTGTCTTGGCAACCTTATTTGCATTTTTTTTGCCTTTGCTTGAATTTTAATGCAACAACCCCCAAATCTGCTTTCACCAATAGAGTCTACGTTCTTGATTTAGTATTCCTGGTTATTTCCAACAAGTATTTCCCACTAGAAGAATCATACGGAGCACTGAAAATGTGTGCTTCAGGACTGCTTTTTAGCCCCAGTCTAACCCTGCTGGAGGCCACCAATCATTGGCTCATTTTGTCCTTCCTAATTCCGCCTTGGATGTCCGTGTGGATAACAGTTTGCAAAAATGATATGTCCCCAGACAGGAATACATGGAACTAATTTATGAACCCCTTATTTATTAAAACTGTCTAACAGGAAATCAACAAACAGTAAAAAAAAACTGTTTTTGGTGCCCATAGCAACCAATTACAGAGCATCTTTTGTTTTACTTCAGACCTAAGAGGATTAAATACTGTTGCCCATAGCAACCAATCACAGGCGCAGTGTTAAGGCAGCAGAATGCAGTCCTAAACTCTCACTCATGACCTGAAGGTTGCAGGTTCAATCCCTGTGTGGTTCAGGTAGCCGGCTCCAGGTTGACTCATCCTTCAGAGGTCAGTAAAATAAGTACCCAGCTTGGTAGGAGGTAATAAAAAAATTACCTGAAAGCACTGCGGAATAAATTGGCGCTATACAAATAACAAGTCCCCTAACTAATCTATCTATTCTCTCTCTCTTCTTTCTATATATTCCCTCTCTCTTCTATTTATTCCCTCCCTTCTATCTATCTATTCTGTCTCTCATCTATCTATCTATCTATCTATCTATCTATCTCTCTATTCCCTGTCTCTTCTCTTTATCTATCTATTCCCTCTCTCATCTATCTACCTTTTCTATCTATTCCCTCTCTCTTCTGTCTATCTCCTATCTATCTATCTATCTATCTATCTATCTATCTATCTATCTATCTATCTATCTATCTATCTATCTATCTATCTATCTATCTATTCCCTCTCTCTTCTATCTATCTATCTATCTATCTATCTATCTATCTATCTATCTATCTATCTATCTATCTATCTATCTATCTATCTATCTATCTATCTATTCCCTCTCTCTTCTATCTATCTATCTATCTATCTATCTATCCATTCATCTCAATAATATAGAATATCATAGCCCCATCTAACGGTGACTGGGCCCTGACTGTCTGATTCTGGTTTATTTCGTCTATGAAGCCTTCATAAAATATTAATGTATTTGTGATGAGCCCCCGCACATCACTGAAAACTTATTAGCCAGACAAATGCCTCAGACGTTGTGCTGATGGTCTCGGGGGGCTGCATTTAAGAAGTGGTTTAATCACAGTTTTAGTCACCGCTGTGCTGGTTCGGAGGGTCAGCCATGATTTAAATCTCTTCTCCTACCACGTAGCGCCAAAAGCCTCATCGATAAATCTCTGCCGGCCTCACCACCACATCTCCTCTAATGTCTATACTGGGGCCAGAGTGTATGAAAGTTATTATATAATCATCGTTCCTCATTTATCTCCAGGCAGTGAATACAGCGAGCACAAGCCAGAGAGGATCCAAGAAGTCACGGAATGAATTGCAGAGTAATTATATTAAATGTTGGAATTTGATATTGCAAACTTGGTTTAGAAGGAAGAAAAAAAAATCGATGTTAGTTGGAGATTAGACGTCTAATGGACGACGCTGTGATCGACGCGAGTACAGAGCGGGTCAGAAGCAGAGCATCCATTTCCATAGCCTCTTTTTTAGAGTAAGGATTGTGCATAAATCTTGGAGGGTTCAGCTCCTCTGGTCACAGCCGTCTGATCTTAAAGACATTGAAAAATACTGCCTCTACTTCTTATTTGCAATATCAACAATATACTTGTCTGCATTTCACATCGCCGTTCTCGAAAAATGAGGCTTTAATGGGGTTTTAATAACACTTCTTAATATTCCCTGTGCATCGATCATGTCGATACAGAAGTGAAGCACTTGTTTGATGCCAGTGACTGACTCAATCACATCTTCCTTTGGTCATAAGATGCACTTGGTAGGGTTATACGAAAAAAAAAAAAACAGGCACAGCGCCTCATCGGATGGTATATATATATATATATGGCAACACGCAATGATTTTGAAACCACCTATTGTGGTTGTGTGATAGACACAACAATACATAAAGCATGTAGTAATATGCATGGTCGGCCATAACCATGTGTGACCCTTGCAGTTGCACAGAGCATTGGCCACCAGGTTGTAGGTAGGCACCAGGCAGAGGTAGGCTGTTGGTAATTGTCCCCCTTTGGTCGACAGATGATCTTCTTCTTTCTGGTGGAGTCTTGTGGAGTTACATGAATCATCCTCCTCCTGTTTCTGTCTCCTTCTCTTTGATATTCCAAGGAGCTTCTGTCAGCCCATTGGCGCCCCTGCAACACAATTGCTTAGTTCTGCTTCTGTATTTATATTATTGGCTTGGTTCTTGTATTGTATCTATGTACTGATGTTGGTTTGTACTCTATTTATGTACTGAGCTTGGTAGTGGTGCTGTATTTTTGTACTAAGCTTGGTTCTGGGACCGTAATTATATTATGAGATTGGTTCTGGTATTGTATTTTTGTACTGAGCTTGGTTTTGGGGCTGTATTTATCTACTACTTGCTTCTGGTGCTATATTTATCTTATGCGATTAGTTATGCTGCTGCTTTTATGTAATGAGCTTGATTCTGGTGCTGTATTTTTGTAGTGAGCTTGGTTATGGGGCTGTATCTATGAATTGAGGTTGGTTCTGGTGCTGTATTTGTATTATGAACTTGTTTATGGTCCTGCATTTATTTGATGACCTTGGTTCTGGTGGATTGTGTTCATTCACTGAGCTATTCTGGTGTGTGTTTGCTGCTATTCTGCTGCTTTCTGCAGAAGCAGAATACAGGCAGACTGCCAATTAGTGCAATATATATAGTTTATTTCTTATGATGGGGAGGCGCCAAATGAAATTCTGCACAGGGTGTCACCTAACTTGAGGTTGGCACTGTTAATATGACGCTCATGGTGTGACCGTCTCTACTGGATCACTGTCAAATTATAAGATCCGTTTCTTTGCTAGAAGATACAGTACAGTATAAGTTCCCAAAGATGTGGACCCAATTACTGATTTCCCTTCATAGGGTATCAACAGTCTTGTATCGTTTGGAAAGTATAAGATACACTTAGACTGACCCATCAGCAGGGGTAAAGCCAATGTAAAATCTGTAACAGGGCCATTCCAGTTACCCATAGTTGCCTTCTTATGTGGTAGAGACACCTTTAGGCCCCTAATACACCCGGACCTAGGTGTGACTGTACCTGTGCACCTTCTATTGTTACAACTAGAGATGAGCGAACACCAAAATGTTCGGGTGTTCGTTATTCGTAACGAACTTCCCGTGATGCTCGAGGGTTCGTTTCGAACAACGAACCCCATTGAAGTCAATGGGCGACCAGAACATTTTTGTATTTCGCCGATGCTCGCTAAGGTTTTCATGTGTGAAAATCTGGGCAATTCAGGAAAGTGATGGGAACGACACAGTGACGGATAGGGCAGGCGAGGGGCTACATGTTGGGCTGCATCCTAAGTTCACAGGTCCCACTATTAAGCCACAATAGCGGCAAGAGTGGGCCCCCCCCCCCTCCCAACAACTTTTACTTCTGAAAAGCCCTCATTAGCATGGCATACCTTTGCTAAGCACCACACTACCTCCAACAAAGCACAATCACTGCCTGCATGACACTCCACTGACACTTCTCCTGGGTTACATGCTGCCCAACCGCCCCCCCTCCCCCCCCACAGCGCACACCAAAGTGTCCCTGGGCAGCCTTCAGCTGCCCTCATGCCACACCACGCTCATGTCTATTTAGAATTGCGTCTGCCATGACGAGGGACCGCAGGCACACACTGCAGAGGTTGGCACGGCTAGGCAGCGACCCTCTTTAAAAGTGGCGGAGCGATAGCCCACAATGCTGTACAGAAGCAATGAGAAATAGAATCCTGTGCCACCGCCATCAGGAGCTGCACACGTGGGCATAGCAATGGGGAACCTATGTGCCACACACTATTCATTCTGTCAAGGTGTCTGCATGCCCCAGTCAGACCGGGCTTTTTAATTCATAGACACAGGCAGGTACAACTCCCTATTGTGAAGTCCCTGTCGCCCCACAGCATGGGTGGCTCCCTGGAACCCACCGGTGGTACACAGAAATATCCCATTGCATTGCCCAACACAGCTGAGGTAGTAATGTCGTGCTTAATGCAGGTGGGCTTCGGCCCACACTGCATGCCCCAGTCTGACTGGGGTTCTTTATAAGTGTACAGATGTAGTAAAAACTCCGTGTGCACCTACAGCATGGGTGGGTGCCAGGAAGCCACCGGCGGTACATAGAAATATCCCATTGCATTGCCCAACACAGCTGAGGTAGTAATGTTGTGCTTAACCCTTTCCAATCCAATTTGTATATGGTTTTCCTAGGGGGCTTACTCTTTTTCTGCCGGTATACAACGGCGCTATATGCTGGCTAAAGCCAGTACTGCATGAGCTGACACGTAGGATAGGCTCCGACAGCAGAGAGGCTGGCAATATACAGTAAGAGAACCCCGACGGACGTCTACCAACAACGGAGCTGTACAGCCTTAAACCCTAATGTCTTCACAGGTCACACAGTGGACTGGAAAGGGTTAATGCAGGTGGGTTTCGGCCCACACTGCATGCCCCAGTCAGACTGGGTTTCTTTATAAGTGGAAACAGATGCATTTATAATTCCCTGTGGACCCACTGCCTGGGTGGGTGCCAGGAAGCCACCGGCGGTACATAGAAATATCCCATTGCATTGCCCAACACAGCTGAGGTAGTAATGTTGTGCGTAATACAGGTGGGCTTCGGCCCACACTGCATGCCCCAGTCAGACTGGGGTTCTTTAGAAGTGTACAGATGTATTAAAAACTCCGTGTGCACCTACAGCATGGGTGGCTCCCTGGAACCCACCGGCGGTACACAAAAATATCCCATTGCATTGCCCAACACAGCTGAGGTAGTAATGTCGTGCTTAATGCAGGTGGGCTTCGGCCCACACTGCATGCCCCAGTCAGACTGGGGTTCTTTACAAGTGGACACATGTAGGTTAAACTCCCTGTGGACCCACTGCCTGGGTGGGTGCCAGGAAGCCACCGGCGGTACATAGAAATATCCCATTGCATTGCCCAACACAGCTGAGGTAGTAATGTTGTGCGTAATACAGGTGGGCTTCGGCCCACACTGCATGCCCCAGTCAGACTGGGGTTCTTTAGAAGTGTACAGATGTATTAAAAACTCCGTGTGCACCTACAGCATGGGTGGCTCCCTGGAACCCACCGGCGGTACACAAAAATATCCCATTGCATTGCCCAACACAGCTGAGGTAGTAATGTCGTGCTTAATGCAGGTGGGCTTCGGCCCACACTGCATGCCCCAGTCAGACTGGGGTTCTTTACAAGTGGACACATGTAGGTTAAACTCCCTGTGGACCCACTGCCTGGGTGGGTGCCAGGAAGCCACCGGCGGTACATAGAAATATCCCATTGCATTGCCCAACACAGCTGAGGTAGTAATGTTGTGCGTAATACAGGTGGGCTTCGGCCCACACTGCATGCCCCAGTCAGACTGGGGTTCTTTAGAAGTGTACAGATGTATTAAAAACTCCGTGTGCACCTACAGCATGGGTGGCTCCCTGGAACCCACCGGCGGTACACAAAAATATCCCATTGCATTGCCCAACACAGCTGAGGTTACGTCAGCTGTAATGCAGGTGGGCTAAAAATTAATTTGATTACACTGTAGGCGAGGGCCCACAAAAATTGCTGTATCAACAGTACTAATGTACATCCCAAAAATTGGCCATGGCCAGCCAAGAGGGCAGGTGAAACACATTAATCGCTTTGGTTAATGTGGCTTAAGTGGTAACTAGGCCTGGAGGCAGCCCAGTGTAACGAAAAATTGGTTCAAGTTAAAGTTCCAATGCTTTTAAGCGCATTGAAACTTTTAAAAATTGTTCTGAAAAATTATTTGACTGAGCCTTGTTGCCCTAAGAAAAATTGCCCGTTCAGCGTGATTACGTGAGGTTTCAGGAGGAGGAGCAGGAGGAGGAGGAGGAGGAATATTAGACACAGATTGATGAAGCAGAAATGTCCCCGTTTCGGATGGTGAGAGAGAACGTAGCTTCCATCCGCGGGTGCAGCCTACGTATTGCTTACGTATCGCTGCTGTCCGCTGGTGGAGAACAGAAGTCTGGGGAAATCCAGCCCTTGTTCATCTTGATGAGTGTTAGCCTGTCGGCACTGTCGGTTGACAAGCGGCTACGCTTATCTGTGATGATTCCCCCAGCCGCACTAAACACCCTTTCCGACAAGACGCTAGCCGCAGGACAAGCAAGCACCTCCAGGGCATACAGCGCGAGTTCAGGCCACGTGTCCAGCTTCGACACCCAGTAGTTGTAGGGGGCAGAGGCGTCACCAAGGATGGTCGTGCGATCCGCTACGTACTCCCTCACCATCCTTTTACAGTGCTCCCGCCGACTCAGCCGTGACTGGGGAGCGGTGACACAGTCTTGGTGGGGAGCCATAAAGCTGGCCAGGCCCTTAAAGACTGTTGCACTGCCTGGGATGTACATGCTGCTCGATCTACGCACATCCCCTGCTACCTTGCCCTCGGTACTGCGCCTTCTGCCACTAGCGCTGTCGGCTGGGAATTTTACCATCAGCTTGTCCGCAAGGGTCCTGTGGTATAGCAACACTCTCGAACCCCTTTCCTCTTCGGGAATCAGAGTGGGCAGGTTCTCCTTATACCGTGGATCGAGCAGTGTGTACACCCAGTAATCCGTCGTGGCCAGAATGCGTGCAACGCGAGGGTCACGAGAAAGGCATCCTAACATGAAGTCAGCCATGTGTGCCAGGGTACCAGTACGCAACACATGGCTGTCCTCACTAGGAAGATCACTTTCAGGATCCTCCTCCTCCTCCTCCTCCTCCTCAGGCCATACACGCTGAAAGGATGACAGGCAATCAGCCGGTGTACCGTCAGCAGCGGCCCAAGCTGTCTCTTCCCCCTCCTCCTCATCCTCCTCATGCTCCTCCTCCTCCTCCTGTACGCGCTGAGAAATAGACAGGAGGGTGCCCTGACTATCCAGCGGCATACTGTCTTCCCCCGCCCCCGTTTCCGAGCGCAAAGCAGCTGCCTTTATGGTTTGCAGGGAATTTCTCAAGATGCATAGCAGAGGAATGGTGACGCTAATGATTGTAGCATCGCCGCTCACCACCTGGGTAGACTCCTCAAAATTACCAAGGACATGGCAGATGTCTGCCAACCAGGCCCACTCTTCTGAAAGGAATTGAGGAGGCTGACTCCCACTGCGCCGCCCATGTTGGAGTTGGTATTCGACTATAGCTCTCCGTTGTTCATAGAGCCTGGCCAACATGTGGAGCGTAGAGTTCCACCGTGTGGGCACGTCGCACAGCAGTCGGTGCACTGGCAGCTTAAAGTGATGTTGCAGGGTGCGCAGGGTGGCAGCGTCCGTGTGGGACTTGCGGAAATGTGCGCAGAGCCGGCGCGCCTTTACGAGCAGGTCTGACAAGCGTGGGTAGCTTTTCAGAAAGCGCTGAACCACCAAATTAAAGACGTGGGCCAGGCATGGCACGTGCGTGAGGCTGCCGAGCTGCAGAGCCGCCACCAGGTTACGGCCGTTGTCACACACGACCATGCCCGGTTGGAGGCTCAGCGGCGCAAGCCAGCGGTCGGTCTGCTGTGTCAGACCCTGCAGCAGTTCGTGGGCCGTGTGCCTCTTATCGCCTAAGCTGAGTAGTTTCAGCACGGCCTGCTGACGCTGGCCCACCGCTGTGCTGCCACACCGCGCGACACCGACTGCTGGCGACATGCTGCTGCTAACACATCTTGATTGTGAGACAGAGGAGGAGGAGGAGGAGGAGGAGGGTGCTTTAGTGGAGGAAGCATACACCTCCGCAGATACCAGCACCGAGCTGGGGCCCGCAATTCTGGGGGTGGGTAGGACGTGAGCGGTCCCAGGCTCTGACTCTGTCCCAGCCTCCACTAAATTCACCCAATGTGCCGTCAGGGAGATGTAGTGGCCCTGCCCGCCTGTGCTTGTCCACGTGTCCGTAGTTAAGTGGACCGTGGCAGTAACCGCGTTGGTGAGGGCGCGCACAATGTTGCGGGAGACGTGGTCGTGCAGGGCTGGGACGGCACATCGGGAAAAGTAGTGGCGACTGGGAACTGAGTAGCGCGGGGCCGCCGCCTCCATGATACTTTTGAAGGACTCCGTTTCCACAACCCTATACGGCAGCATCTCAAGGCTGATGAATTTTGCGATGCGGACGGTTAACGTTTGAGCGTGCGGGTGCGTGGCGGCGTACTTGCGCTTGCGCTCGAACACTTGCGCAAGCGACGGCTGAACGGTGCGCTGAACTACACTGCTGGATGGGGCCGAGGACAGCGGAGATGAGGGTGTGGGTGCAGGCCATGAGGCGGTAGTGCCTGTGTCCTGAGAGGGGGGTTGCATCTCAGTGGCAGGTTGGGGCACAGGGGGAGAGGCAGGGGTGCAAACCGGAGGCGGTGAACGGCCTTTGTCCCACCTTGCGGGGTGCTTGGCCATCATATGTCTGCGCATGGTGGTGGTGGTGAGGCTGTTGGTGTTGGCTCCCCGGCTGAGCTTTGCGCGACAAAGGTTGCACACCACTGTTCGTCGGTCGTCAGGCGTCTCTGTGAAAAACTGCCAGACCTTAGAGCACCTTGGCCTCCGCAGGGTGGCATGGCGCGAGGGGGCGCTTTGGGAAACACTTGGTGGATTATTCGGTCTGGCCCTGCCTCTACCCCTGGCCACTGCACTGCCTCTTGCAACCTGCCCTGCTGATGCCCTTGACTCCCCCTCTGAAGACCTGTCCTCCTGAGTAAGCGTTGCACACCAGGTGGGGTCAGTCACCTCATCGTCCTGCTGCTCTTCCTCCGAATCCTCTGTGCGCTGCTCCCTGGGACTTACTGCCCTTACTACTACCTCACTGCAAGACAACTGTGTCTGATCGTCATCGTCCTCCTCACCCACAGAAAGTTGTTGAGACAGTTGGCGGAAGTCCCCAGCCTCTTCCCCCGGACCCCGGGAACTTTCGAATGGTTGGGCATCAGTGACGATAAACTCCTCTGGTGGGAGAGGAACCGCTGCTGCCCAATCTAAGCAGGGGCCCGAGAACAGTTCCTGGGAGTGCTCCCGCTCCTGAGCAGGTGTTATTGTAGTGGAGTGAGGAGGCTGGGAGGAAGGAGGAGCAGCAGACAGAGGATTCGGATTGGCAGCAGTGGACGGCGCAGAACTGCGGGTAGACGATAGGTTGCTCGAAGCACTTTCTGCCATCCAGGACAGGACCTGCTCACACTGCTCATTTTCTAATAACCGTCTCCCGCGTGGACCCATTAATTGGGCGATGAATGTGGGGACGCCAGAAACGTGCCTCTCTCCTAATCGCGCAGCAGTCGGCTGCGACACACCTGGATCAGGAGCTTGGCCTGTGCCCACACCCTGACTTGGCCCTCCGCGTCCTCGGCCGCGTCCACGTCCTCTAGGCCTACCCCTACCCCTCAGCATGCTGTATTACCAGTGATTTGATTTCACAGGCAGGAAATAAATTGGCGCAAGACTGCAGGCCAAATATAATTTTTGCCCTTTTTGGAAAACGAAAGGCCCCACTGCCTCTAGTGAATGAATTATCTAAGTTTAATAACTGTGCTGTGTCCCTGCTTATGTGTCACAGAACGTGAGGGTAGCAGAGTTATTATAACTCTGGCAGAGCAGGTATTTTTTTTCCCAATTAAGGAAAGCAAATGGCGAAGCCAGCAGTAAAGCGTAGCTGGGTGCGTATGATTTAGCACTGTTCTTCACGCAGCTCACACGTCTCCACCGCCCGTAAGGACGGACAGAGGCTGGACAAATAGATTTGTTTTCAGTTTTTTCCCACCAAAAGGCAGCACTGCGTATATTCTATGAACATGAGAAGTTTAATAACTGTGCTGTGTCCCTGCTTATGTGTCACAGAACGTGAGGGTAGCAGAGTTATTATAACTCTGGCAGAGCAGGTATTTTTTTTCCCAATTAAGGAAAGCAAATGGCGAAGCCAGCAGTAAAGCGTAGCTGGGTGCGTATGATTTAGCACTGTTCTTCACGCAGCTCACACGTCTCCACCGCCCGTAAGGACGGACAGAGGCTGGACAAATAGATTTGTTTTCAGTTTTTTCCCACCAAAAGGCAGCACTGCGTATATTCTATGAATAATAACTGTGTTGTGGCCCTGCCTATACAATTCTTTCCCTGCAGTATCAATGGAGGGTGGAATGCTCTGCAGAGGCGATTTTGAGAAGCCCAAAAAAAATGCAGCACAGCTAACAGCAGCCTGGACAGTACTGCACACGGATAAATATGGCCCTAGAAAGGACCGTTGAGGTTCTTGAAGGCTACACTCACTCCTAACACTCTCCCTGCCTATGCAGCACTTCTGTCCCTAATGCCAGGTGCAACGGTCTGCAGAGGCGATTTTGAGGAAAAAAAAAATCCCACTGCTAACAGCAGCCAACACACAGCTATCAGTGGCCCTAATAAGGACCTTTGGGGGGTCTTGAAGCCTACACTAACTACCAATTCTTTCCCTACAGCAGCTCCGGTATAAACAGCACTGTCCCTCATCTAACTCACACCGCATCTGAGGCGAGCCGCGGGAGGGGCCGACTTTTATATTAGGCGAACACCTGATCTCGCCAGCCACTCACAGCAGGGGGGTGGTATAGGGCTTAAACGTTGCAGGGGGAAGTTGTAATGCCTTCCCTGTCTTTCAATTGGCCAGAAAAGCGCGCTAACGTCTCAGGGAAGGAAGTGAAAGTAACCAGAACACCGCATGGTGTTCGTTACGAATAACGAACATCCCGAACACCCTAATATTCGCACGAATATCAAGCTCGGACGAACGCGTTCGCTCATCTCTAGTTACAACCCTGCCTACAAGAACATCAGAGGGTTACCTTGTGGGTTCAGTCTAACACATTATAATAAGCCCCTAAGATCCAGTAGTTAACAACTCCACTTGGGGGATGACTCACCTCTAGTGGGTGGCTCATGGCAGTGGGTTTCCATATAAAGAAAGGACCACAGAATGTTGCATTTTCCTAATCTCTTACTATTAGATATGCAATCTAACAATTTAACATAGCACTGCCCAATTTCTCTTAGAGGGCAAATTGGCCAATCTCCTTAAGTACTTAAAGGAGATGTCTCGAGGAAGCAGTGATTTTTTTTTTTTGCCCAGTCCCCCTAATTAAACATACATTACTAATTACCCCTGTAAATGACTTTCCTAGCTGGTTTGTACTTACCGTTCCAGCGTTTCAGCAACTTATAAAAGTTTCCCCAAGATGGCCGCCGGCTCTTTCCCCGTCGCTCGCTGCAGCCCGACGTGCGCGCTCCCGAGACGCTGCCAGCTGTGTCTCCATGGCAACCGGACGCCCCGCAGCCGCCGACCAGACACCCCGCAGCCGCCGACCAGACGCCCCGCAGCCGCCGACCAGTCACCCACCGCCAGGCAGCAGGTAACCGGCGCTAGCCCCCGGCTCCCCAGCGCTACGCTCCCGGCTCCCCAGCGCTAGACCCTCAGCCCAGGTGAAGGCCACGGAGCCCAGCGCTAGGTTCCGGAGCCCAGCGCTAGGTTCCGGAGCCCAGCGCTAGGTTCCGGAGCCCAGGTGGAGGCCCCGGAGCCCAGCGCTGGGCTCCGGGGCCTTCACCTGTCAGTGAACATCACCCCCGACCCATCACTTACCCCCCTGGCCCAGCTTTAGTTCCCCCGGCCTAGCGACAGCCCCCCCCGGCCTAGCGACAGCCCCCCCATCGCAGCGACAGCCCCCCCCGGCCTAGCAACAGCCCCCCCATCGCAGCGGCAGCCCCCCCCCATCGCAGCGACAGCGACGACAGCCCCCCCGGCGCAGCGGCAGCCCCCCCCGGCGCAGCGGCAGCCCCCCCGGCCCATCACTTACCTGGACGGCAGGACAGCTGGACGGCGGGACAGCTGGGTGGCTTCTCCGGACAGCTGGGTGGCTCTGCACCTTCCTCTAACAGAGGAAGGTACAGAATGGCCGCTCCAGCGCGCTCCCGAGCAGTGACAGCTCGTCTGCGCATGCGCAGAAGAGCTGTAGCGGGGAGCACACTGAAGCGGCTCGTGCTGAAAGGAGAAGACCGGACTGCGTAAGCGCGTCTAAAAAAGCAAGCTGCCAGCGAATTTAGACGGAACCATGGAGACGAGGACGCTAGCAACGGAGCAGGTAAGTGGAATAACTTCTGTATGGCTCATATTTAATGCACGATGTATATTACAAAGTGCATTAATATGGCCATACGGAAGTGTATAACCCCACTTGGTTTCGCGAGACCACCCCTTTAAGTTTATCTTCCACCTGCTGATAGACCTGTACAGAAGTGGCAACCATGTGATACACTGCCTTTATACTTCCTCTTTTTTTATCTCAAGTGGACCTGCTTGTGCATTAAGGCCCATTTACACAGGATGACTGTTGGGCCAAAGATGCCCGACACTCAACCCCGCATGTACTCGCTCCCATGCTGTTGCACAGGAGCGAGTATCGTTGGCTCGCAGTGGATGATGGCTGTCTACATTGAACGATCATCGTGTAGGCTTTTAAGCTGCGTGGCCACTGAGTTAAATGAATGGAGAGGGGCGGAGGGAGAGAGCAATGAGTGAAATTTCCTCCAGCCGCCGTGCTGCAAGCCAATGATATTCGCTCCTGTGCGACAGCGAGTACATGAGAAGAAGAGTGTCGGGCATAATTTGCCCGACAGCCATCCCGTGTAAGTGGGGCTTTAGTCAGTGTATTCAGATTCAAGCTATCAAACAGTGGACTTGCTTAAGACACCAATTTTTATGCTATCCGTAGTAGTAGAAGCAAATGCAGATTATGCAGTCAGACCCGGTCTCTGGAGCCTTAAAGGGGTTGTCCCGCGGCAGCAAGTGGGTCTATACACTTCTGTATGGCCATAATAATGCACTTTGTAATATACATTGTGCATTAATTATGAGCCATACAGAAGTTATAAAAAGTTTTTTAATTACCTGCTCCGTTGCTGGCGTCCTCGTCTCCCTGGTGCCGACTAATTTTCGCCCTCCGATGGCCAAATTAGCCGCGCTTGCGCAGTCCGGGTCTTCTGCTCTCTTCAATGGAGCCGCTCGTGCAGAATGCAGGCTCCGTGTAGCTCCGCCCCGTCACGTGCCGATTCCAGCCAATCAGGAGGCTGGAATCGGCAATGGACCGCACAGAAGAGCTGCGGTCCACGGAGGAAGAGGATTCCGGCGGCCATCTTCACAGGTAAGTAGAGAAGTCACCGGAGCGCGGGGATTAAGGTAAGCGCTCCGGTAAGCTTTCTGTACGTCCCTGCATCGGGGTTGTCTCGCGCCGAACGGGGGGGGGTTGAAAAAAAAAAAACCCGTTTCGGCGCGGGACAACCCCTTTAAGGGACCCATAAGGCTCATTGTAGAAGACCAGTAGTATAAACAAGGGCATTATAATTGGAGGTTCTATTACAGACTTTGCATTGGGGACTAGTAGCTTCCAATGATGCCTCTGATCAGTTCCTCAAACAGAACCTCAGTTATGGCAAAGGGGAGCATACATTCATTGTGTCATATGGATTATAATCTGGTGGCAAATGATGAGACGTTTACACATTAAAGGGGATGTCCAGTTGAAAACTATTGATGGCATATCCTTAGGACAGGCCAACACCAGTAGATTAGTGGGTGTCAACCTGTGACCCCCAGCTATCAGCGGTTTGCTTCTTGCAAAAAGAAGCTCAATGCATGTCAGACAGCTCTGTTAAACTGCAGTGGCCGGGCTTGGTATTGCAGGTGATTCACTTCAATGGAAATTGTGCATGTAATACCAGGCCTGGCCATTGCAGTGGGGATGGAGCTGTCTGTTTCCCACAGAAATCAGCTCAGTGCAGCAGCACACCAACCTGAGAAACACCTGATTGGTGGGGGTCTGGGGTGGTAGAGCCCCTCTGATTGAATATTGCTGGTCTATTCTAAAGAGGAGCTATCAAGAGTTTAGAGCTGGACAACACCTTTAACTATGTATAATGTAGTTGCTCAGCTATATTCAGCAACTCATCATGGTAATTTTGTTCATTTAGTAAGACGCTCTGATCCTTGTATAAGTCATACTGTTGATAGCTCATTTTTCTTAGAACTGTGAGAAGACTCATTTATCCATTGTTTGGCTAGGAGCTTAACACTTGTACGTTTTCAAAATTTTACCAGCTTGTTCTCTTAGATGATTTCCGCACAGACATCTAATATAAAAAGTGACACATGGAGAGGGATAAGATAAACACTTCATCAGATCTTTTAAAACTTGGCAGCCTCATCTTAACCTTGGAAGACATTATCTTAACACCCTCAGTGCTAAGAAATAACGGAAAGTCTCCAACCCAACTCAAGGAGTGAACAAACTTTTATTGTGAATGGCATATAACTCTACTTCGTGAGGTCCTCCATGGATATTTCAAATTCTAAGTGATTAAAGTAGACTATTAAATTACAAGCCTCTCCAGCCTATATCGCTCACATTTTCCCAATTTCACACACTCTTAGTACAGAAAAGCATTGCTATCTACAAGGTAGAAGGAGGTTCACAAAAATAGGATTTGCTCAATAACATGCAACAGAAAGGATTCCAGTTTTCTTGACACTTTTGTGCCTGTAACAGCTATCATCCCTGCTCAAAGCTGCCCCTGGTAGAAGTAAGGATCCTTATATGAACAACCAATAGATGTGGGGGAAGAGATGAGTAATAAAAATACTCTTTATTTACAGTATATAGCACCAACATATTATCCTAAAACTGTCAGCAATCACATCAATTAACTCAATAGACCAAGTGCAATATTTATTCTTTATCACTTTCAAAATAGATAAATAACTTCATTAAGATCTCTCCCTATGAACAAGAAAATACTGTAACTAATATTATACTATGTACGAAAATGTAACTACTATAATACTGCCCCCTATGTACAAGAATATAACTACTATAATAGTGTCCCCTATGTACAAGAATATAACTACTATAATACTGCCCTCTATGTACAAGAATATAACTACTATAATACTGCCCTCCATGTACAAGAATATAACTACTATAATACTGCCCCCTATGTACAAGAATATAACTACTATAATACTGCCCCCTATGTACAAGATTAGAACTACTATAATACTGCCCCCTATGTACAAGAATATAACTACTATAATACTACTCCTATGTACAAGAATATAACTACTATAATACTGCCCATTATGTACAAGAATATAACTATTATAATACTGCTCCCATATGTACAAGAATATAACTACTATAATACTGCCCATTATGTACAAGAATATAACTATTATAATACTACCTCCTATGTACAAGAATATAACAACTATAATACTGCCCTCTATGTACAAGAATATAACTACTATAATACTGCCTGCTAGGTACAAGAATATAACTACTATAATACTGCCTGCTATGTACAAGAATATAACTTCTATAATACTGCCCCCTATGTACAAGAATATAACTACTATAATACAGCTCCTATGTACAAGAATATAACTACTATAATACTGCCCCTATGTACAAGAATATAACTATTATAATACTGCTTCTATGTACAAGAATATAACTATTATAATACTGCCCCCTATGTACAAGAATATAATAACTATAATACTGCCCCCTATGTACAAGAATATAACAACTATAATACTGCTTCCTATGTACAGGAATATAACTAGTATAATACTACCCCCTATGTACAAGAATATAACTACTATAATACTGCCTGCTATGTACAAGAATATAACTTCTATAATACTGCCCCTTATGTACAAGAATGTAACTACTATAATACTGCCCATATGTACAAGAATATAACTACTATAATGCTGCTCCTATGTACAAGAATATAACTATTATAATACTGCCTCCTATATACAAGAATATAACTACTATAATACTGTCCCCTATATACAAGAATATAACTACTATAATACTGCCCCCTATGTACAAGAATATAACTACTATAATACTGCCCCCTATGCACAAAAATATAACTACTATAATACTGCCCCTATGTACAAGAATATAACTACTATAATACTACCCCCAATTTACAAGAATATAACTACTATAATACTGCCCCATATGTACAAGAATATAACTACTATAATACTGTCCCCTGTGTACAAGAATATAACTACTATAATACTGCTCCCTATGTACAAGAATATAACTACTATAATACTGCCCCATATGTACAAGAATATAACTACTATAATACTGCCCCCTGTGTACAAGAATATAACTACTATAATACTGCTCCCTATGTACAAGAATATAACTACTATAATACTACCCTCTATTTACAAGAATATAACTACTATAATACTGCCCCATATGTACAAGAATATAACTACTATAATACTGTCCCCTGTGTACCAGAATATAACTACTATAATACTGCTCCTATATATAAGAATATAACTACTATAATACTGCCCTCTATGTACAAGAATATAACTACTATAATACTGCCCCCTATTTACAAGAATATAACTACTATAATACTGCCTCCTATGTACAAGAATATAACTACTATAATACTGCCCCTTATGCACAAGAATATAACTACTATAATACTGCCCCTATGTACAAGAATATAACTACTATAATACTGCCCCCTATGTACAAGAATATTACTACTATAATACTGCCTCCTATGTACAAGAATATAACTACTATAATACTGCCCCTATGTACAAGAATATAACTACTATAATACTGCCCCCTATGTACAAGAATATTACTACTATAATACTGCCTCCTATGTACAAGAATATAACTACTATAATACTGCCCCTATGTACAAGAATATAACTACTATAATACTGCCCCCTATGTACAAGAATATAACTACTATAATACTGCCCCCTATGTACAAGAATATAACTACTATAATACTGCCTCCTATGTACAAGAATATAACTACTATAATACTGCCTCCTATGTACAAGAATATAACTACTATAATACTGCCCCCTATTTACAAGAATATAACTACTATAATAATTCCTACTATGTACTTGACACACGTGGGGAGCTGGGAGGTTTAGGTGTTGACTTATCACGGTGGCACTTACCAGACTCTCTTCCCGGAAGGATGACACATAGTCAAGGCCAGAGGAGGTTTGCAGGCCACCGTCGACACTCCTAGGATAGTGGATGCCAATAAACTGGATGATGGGGGTAGTAGTTGTCACGGGTGACACCACCGTTTCCACAAACTGGTATACTACACGGCCGAGAATAAACACAGACACTGGTGTATAGTACCTCGGGTCCCCAGGAAGGGTAAAGTATGAAACTTTACTTGAAATAACTTTGGCAAAACAATTATTCACAACCATTCAGATACAATTCTTCACAGTGCAGGTAAGAAAGGAAGGCTAGAAGTTAGAAAGGATACACAGGATGAAACCAGTCCTTCAGTCCATGTTATGTCAGGTACCGCTCCTGGACTGGGAGCACTCCGGAGGAGGAAGGGGGTAGGGTCACACCGCAGACACTCTGGCTGTATTATTTACTGTTAGGATTTGCACCCCACACTGGAGACACATGGGTGTGACTTAGTACCTCTGCACTGGGTCTTGTCAGGAAAAGTGATTACTTACAAGGCTCTCTCTTAGGCTTGGGGCTCACGCCATTCACAGTCAAACTGCAGTCGCTACTGGAAGTCTCTTCTCCTCCATCTTCACCACGAGGAAGCTGAAGGTGCTTCCATGTAGCTCTGTGTTAGGTAGTAGACCAGTTGGAACTCTCTGAAGATGGACTCTCTTTCCCGCTCCCAAGCACTCCTATTTATACCCTCACTCATACCACATGACAGACTGATACATTTACAGGCAGGCAATGATTTTATTAAAGTTAACCTCTCAAGCGCCGCAGCTGTGCAACACACACACTGGATGCACAAGACAGTGCATCTACTAAGACAAACATGTATGACATTTATGGAGAGGACCAGGATGATATTCTGGGACACTACAGTACCGCCCCCTATGTACAAGAATTTAACTTATATAGTACCGCCCCCTATGTACAAGAATTTAACTGCTATAATTCTGCCCCCTATGTATAAGAGTATAACTAGTATGATACTGTAATTCTGTACGATCATAGAACTTGTGTATGGTTGCCCACCAGAGGACCTTGAAATCCTTGGCTATAGTTCAAAAAGTTCCCAAACAAGGTTAATTAAAAAATAGAATATAAAAGAAAATACTTAATAGCCATGTGCCGCACGCTGTGAAGGGATCATTACTCACAAAATGGCTTGTATTTCAATGATAAGCAGAGTGCCGGCTGAGTCTACTTTTCTGTTGTTGAATGTGATATTTCTCCTGAGGGTTGGAACCTGCTTCCTCTTTCACTGATAATTTCTTCTGTTCTTCCTAGCCTCGTCACAGAAGGACAAAGGTGGGGAAAGAATAGTTTTATATTAATCTCCACACCGACCTCATGCATTTAGTTTCTTATCAGGAATTTACACCTCGCCTCCGGTAAGGAACGATCTGTTAAATTCAGTTTTATTTTATTTCACACATGGAATACCTGCCTGGAGGTCACGGCGAGTCTCTGCCACGGCTGACAACACAACCGGCGGATTTTTTTCATTGTCAATCTCGTCCTTCTCGTTTACTCTTTCTACCTTTTTAATAGTGAGATTTTCAGGTTATGGATTTTACTTCTGACTGCTGATCATTTTGCATTTGGAGGGAAAACCAGGACCGTTGACAGGCAGACTATTATTTTATTCTTATGCCTTGTGTCAAAGCGTTAGTGCCAATAGAGCCATTGTTTTCTTTTCTTTGAAAGAGGTATTGTGCCTGTGAAGCCAGATGAAAGTACAAATATTTTCTTTTTCCTCAGGTAGAGGCACCGCACTTTTATTGCTCCTTTATGTGATAGATAACTCTAAGGCCGCTTTCACACGGGCTACAAAATCACCCAATTTTGTAGCAATGCGACAGTGCTACGAAACGCATGTATGAGAAGAGCGTGGTTTTGAATGGTTTCTTGTACAATAGTGATGTTTTGTAGCCTGTGACATTGCTAGTATACAAAATCATGGCATGCTCTATACAGCCTCCATTTGCGATTTTTTTTTTTTTTTGTAGCCCATGTTTCCCTATGAACCTTTCCTTTCTGTTGCATTGCACGAATAAGCCCTAGCTGCATACAGAAAACAAAAAAAAATAATACATGACCTAAGAGGCGCTGTCCGATCCGGCGTGCGTCTCCTCTTCAGCTCTGGCACTTGTCTTTAGTCTTCTGCCAGCCCTTCCTGGACTGGAATTTCAAATTCCCCGTCTCAAATTAGTGTTGGCTGTGATTGGTTCTCAAGCGCTTTGGCTCAGCCAATCAGAGCCAGCGCTCAATGAACCAATCACATCCATTCAATGCAAAAAGACTAAAGAAGACTAAAGACAAGTGGTGGAGCTGAAGAGGTGACTCGCGCCGGAGCTGAAAGCGCCTCTTAGGTGATGTATTTTTTTTATGCAGCTAGGGCTTATTTTCGATGTAGGGCTTATATTTCAAGCCCCCTCCCCCCAAAAAATCCCATCAAAAGAGCGCTACAAAGTCATGCGACTTTGTAGCAACACAAAATTGCGATATCGCCATGAAAAAATGTAGCAATAATACATAGAACACAGATGGGATGTCACTGCGATTTTCTCGTGCCGATATTGCAGCGCCCATGTGAAAGCTGCCTAGCAGTTACAGTTTCAAGCAGAGTTCCAGATGCTTGATAGTTATGGTTGTCATGTGTGGTGGGCTCAGTCTCTTAAAAGGGTTGTGCCCCTCCCAGAATGCAAAGCCTAAAGTGAATAGTTGATTACACTGGTTCCCACTCTTGATGCCCCCAACAATCAGCTGATTTTGCCAGGGGATGCCATATTCAGCTACATACAGAGGAAATGTGGTGTTACAGGACAGCCATTCCCATGGATACCAGAATGGCAGAAGGCAATTAAAAAGGGAGCCAATATACTGAACATTTCTGCATTATGAGTTATAGAGGGGTGTCCCAAGCGGACCCCATTTATCCTAATAGGGTATATAAGCAGGGAATGCCATCTGGGTACAAACTCTTTGTACAAGTTTGCTCCAACTGTTCTACTTTTTAGGCTCTCGGTGAGGACTACAAGTCACCCAAGATTGCTGATGGCTCTTCCATGAGTTATTTATGCCAGTATAGGTCTAAAGGATGCGACCCCTTACCCCAGCATTCCCTGGCTAGGTGTTTTTAGCCGGGTTACAAAATGGGTCGCAGGTGCGGAATATGACAACGGTGTTGGAGAGGCTTTGCACCAGTTCAGTTGAACAAACAATGTTTTACTGAATGTACAATAAAGAAGGTATATGGTAATAACATACTAGTATTATTTGTATACAGTGCAAACAGTTTACTAATGTTTGATTACTGCTATAACTCAGTCCGAACCATACGAATCAGATGTCTTTAATATTATGCACACAATATAGAATTATCACAGTCAGTAAATGGTTTACTCTGGCCAGGGGTTACTACCTCCACAGAAGCTGTTTGACAGAGTCTCCTCTGAAGTAACTAAGTCTTGCAGGAACTTCAGTTAATCCCTTCCAATCCAATTTGTATCCTGGTTTTCCTAGGGGCCTTACTCTTTTTCTGCCATTATACAACAGCGCTATATGCTGGCTAAAGCCAGTACTGCATGAGATGACACATTGGATAGGCTCTGACAGTAGGGAGGCTAGCAAAATACAGTAAAAGAACCCCGACGGATGTCTTCCAACATTGGAGCTGTACAGCCTTAAATCATAATGTCTTCAGAGGTCAGACAGTGGATTGGAAAGGGTTAACCCAATGACTAAATCCCCTAACTGAAATCTGCAGGCACTGTCCCCACTGACCAAATTATTAGCACAGTACCTTTCGGGAGGCTGTGCAGTGATGAAGTCAAACCAATCCATTTTACTGATGGTGAGCCTTGGGGATGGTACTCATAATTACACACCACTGAAACTGGAATATCTGGATACTGGCTGTTGGTCAATCAGCTTTCTCTAGAGGGTTCTATCCCCAGTGATAGCTCGGCACTTGCAGTCAGTAATTGCAACTGACTCTTCTTTGGGCTATCAGATGGCCCTCAACAGCTAGGTAGTGGTGCAGCAGATAACTGAGATGCACTCTCTCTGGTACAGACAAACTCAGTTCTCCAGCAGCATTTGGGCAGCTAATTCCTGACAAGGATCTCTGTCCTTCTGTCCATTAATACACAGACAACCAATTAATTTGAATGGGCACAATGTACTGCAACCTATCACCCCTGTACAACACTACAAACTAAGCTATGGTGCTGTTTTTGGAGGTGATGATGAGTCGGGGGATATATTTTTTATACACACTCACTCCCCCATTCCTGAGCTGTCTGCCAATGAAGTTTGTGTCTGGATCGAAAATCTCATTTTTCAGACTGATATGCACGCACTCTCCTGTAGACTTCATAGACTATCTTTTATACTCACTCTCTCCCCCATTCCCATGCTGTCTGCCGGTGAAGTTGGCAAGCGGTCCAAAAATCTGACTCCTCAGACTGCTGTGAACTCTGATTATGTGCACAGAGGTCCAAAAAGAGTCAGAGTCTTGGACTGCATGCTAACTTCACTAGCTAACTTCACAACGTGGGGACAGAGAAGTGGGAGAGTATAAAAGAAAGATACTCCGCCTCATAGAATGGTTGGAAGGGACCTCCAGGGTCATCTGGTCCAACCCCCTGCTCAGTGCAGGATCACTTAATCATCCCAGAGAGATATTTGTCCAGCCTTTGTTTGAACACTTCCATTGAAGTAGAAATCCCAATCTCCTGTGGCAACCTGTTCCATTCATTGGTAACCCTCACTGTCAGAAAGTTTTTTCTAATATCTAATTTGTGTCTCCTCCCTTTCAGTTTCATCCCATTTCATTGTGCAGATGAGAATAGGGCTGATCCCCTTGCACTGTGACAGCCCTTCAGATATTTGTAGAAAGCTATTAAGTCTCCTCTCAGTCTTCTTTTTTGCAAGCTAAACATTCCCAGATCCTTTAACCGTTCCTCATTGGACATGATTTGCAGACTGCTCACCATCTTGGTAACTCTTCTCTGAACTTGCTCCAGTTTGTCTATGGCTTTTTTAAAGTGGGTGCCCAGAACTGGACACAATATTCCAGATGAGGTCTGACTAAGGAAGAGTAGAGAGAGATAATGGCCTCACGTGATCTAGACTCTATGCTTCTCTTAATACATCCCAGAATTAAAGGGGTTGTCCCGCGAAAGCAAGTGGGGTTATACACTTCTGTATGGCCATATTAATGCACTTTGTAATATACATCGTGCATTAAATATGAGCCATACAGAAGTTATTCACTTACCTGTTCCGTTGCTAGCGTCCTCGTCTCCATGGTGCCGTCTAATTTCAGCGTCTAATCGCCCGATTAGACGCGCTTGCGCAGTCCGGTCTTCTCCCTGGTGAATGGGGCCGCTCGTGCCGGAGAGCTGGTCCTCGTAGCTCCGCCCCGTCACGTGTGCCGATTCCAGCCAATCAGGAGGCTGGAATTGGCAATGGACCGCACAGAGCCCACGGTGCACCATGGGAGAAGACCCGCGGTGCATCGTGGGTGAAGATCCCGGCGGCCATCTTGGTAAGGTAAGTAAGAAGTCGCTGCAGAGCGGGGACTCGGGTAAGTACTAAACGTTTTTTTTTTTTAACCCATGCATTGGGTTTGTCTCGTGCCGAACGGGGGGCCTATTGAATAAAAAAAAAAAACGTTTCGGCGCGGGACAACCCCTTTAAGTTTGCCTTTTTGGCTGCTGCATCACATTGTTGACTCATGTTTAGTCTATGATCTATTAGTATACCCAAGTCTTTTTCACGTGCTGCTTATCTCAATTCCTCCCATTTTGTATGTGCTTTCTTCATTTTTCTTGCCCAGATGTAGGACTTTGATTTCTCCTTGTTAAATACCATTCTGTTAGTCGCTGGCCACCGCTCAAGCTTTTCTAGATCTTTTTGAATACTCTCTCTCCCTCTCCTCGGCACCTTCAAGAACAACACCATAATTTAATTTAAGGTGCTGTTCTGGGGTGACAGATTTGCTTTAAGCAATACACCATACCCATTCAAATCAATGGTCTGTGTAATGCAGGACAAGTCCTCCAGAGTGGGATACGCTCTCTACTCTAGCCAAGAGGTAAGAATCCAGAACAGAGGACCTCCATAATTAGTGATTTTTTTTGCAAAAATATAACACATATTGCTGCAGATTTGTAGAAGTTCAGGGGCATTTAGAGCTACGTAGGAGACCCCGAAGAGAAAGGTGGTGGAGTAACAGGTTGCTATTTACAGATGTAGCAAATGTTAACTTGATATTTAACATGTTATAATAACTTCAATGTACTAAAATGGTGTAAATCAAGCTATCACCAGTCCTCTTGAAAGTGTCACATATGTAAGTGCATAGCAAAGGTCATGTGGTATGGTATCACAGAGGCTGTTGCAGTGTACAATAGGTAGCTAGCTGCACATCAAATTAGTACGAGACGAAGTTCGTAGATCTAGTGGCAAAAGGGAAACCGTCCGAGCCAGAAAAGCAGAAAGAAACGGTAGACCCTTACAAGTGTTGCTACTGCACGGGGGCAGAGCCAAGTAAGTGATGTAAAGGAAAGACGTTCTTCTTAGCCAGCCTCTTCTGGAGTCTTTCCCCAGCAGGTCCCACAAGTAAGGTTATAGTGTGTGTCATGAAGCGAATGCAGCCAATAGCAGCGGCACTGAGTGTAACATTTCCCTCTTTGTGGTTGGGGATTGACAAATGTACCAATTACAGGACTGTCTCTGTTGAGCAGCGCTGAGGTTAGTAGGTGACAGATGGCCAATAATACACTATATACTATATAATACTGTATACATTATATATAATATCATAGTATGCCACCTAAACTGCCAGTTGATTCTGCTGTGACGCTCATGCTAATTGCACCTTACTTGTGAATAAAGAAAGTTGAATTACCTAGTTGTCCGTGTGATGATGTATTGCCTATCTGAGTATACGTACCTCAGGTCCTGGCCTAGACCTCCGGGCTGTGGCTTACAAATTCGCTGCACATCTGTAAAATGCACGGAGTAAATGGACTTAGCCTTACTGATTATTCAAATGAGCATGGCCAGTTTTGATCCATTGAAAAATGGACCAATATTAATCCATGTGTATGTCCACTTAACATTTCTAAAAAAAAAAATGAAAGTAGGCCAACTTTTTTTCTAGCATTGCTTAGGTGGTGAGTTCTCCTTCAATGGAAGTCTTCAACAGAGGCTGGACAGCCATCAGTCTGGGATGAGTGCACATGGATGTCCTCTGTGTGCACACCAGGTTTTTGCTCACCTATGGCTTTGAATGGGTGACTGCCGTCCGAGAAAGAGAACCAGAAGAGGATATGTTGACATTTTTTTTTTACATGGACTATCGGACTGGGTTAAAAAAACGCATTTCTGCATTGCTTCATTGACTGTAATAGGTCAGTGCGCTGTCCGCCTATTTGCGCAATGGGCGTTGCGTATTTGCATGCTCAATTTCGTGGTCGGCTGAAAGCACACTGCTGTAGATGCAACTATACTTGGCAGTACCAGGCGTAGCTGCGCCAGAACAAGGGTGAATTCTACTCCCTCCCCGGGAGTTCAAACTCTGCGCCAGAGCTAAGGAGTTTGTAAATAACAGCGGGAAGATAGGCGGTGCCCGCTCTTCCCCGCACCATGTGTTCAGTACCTGCGGGGAGGATAGGGCAGGTCTTATATTTTCCCGGCCGTGGTATTCACGGCTGAGAAATTCCTGCAGTAAAAATGAAACCACTGAACTCTTATATTGGTTTCGTATCCTCTTATACGGCCATGATTATCACGGCCGGTTAAGGGGAGAAAAACACGCTCATGTGTTTTCAGCCGCCTGCTGTACGTTTTGCGTGCGCAAATCGTGCACATTTGCTCATGCAAAAAAGCGCAAGCAAGCTCACACTCATTGCAATGTGCAGTTAAAATGAGTAGTTCAATATGTGTTATTTTCGTGTGCAACTGCTCAGAATTAAGTGCATGCTCTGCATTTTTTTACGCAAATGATATGCAGGCGCAGAATACACGCATGTGAACGAGCCCATTGAACTCAATGGCTTCTACTCCCTCCGTTTTGCGGACACAAGTGTTGTATAGTTTTACCCCTTCTTCGGCTCTTGTGGTTTTCATGCTCTTCTTTTACTCCCATTGACCTATTTTGATTCTGACTTGCCCGGTTTTGCTTTTTGCCACCTGCATGGTTCCATCTACTACTTTTCCAGACCGCAGTTTCCGACCCCGGTCGTCTCCTACAACTGTGTAACACGTAGGTCAACGTTATGGCAGAAGCTCCTTGATTAACACAAAGTTACATTTAGCCTAGAAATGTTACCAATAAAAGTCAATTTGTGCTTAGAAAATAAACAAAATGGTAAAATCCATAGTCCAACAAACGCAGAAGTTCTGTTTAACCAGCGCATAGGGAAATATCGTAATACTACAAACTAACCGCGCTGTAAACCGCTGAAGGAACGCTCCCACGTGCGGAATATTACTGCAAGACGCACCTAAAGCCACAGGAAATGCTGCGCCTTAGGGGGGCTTCACACGGGCGTGTTGCAAAATATGCTCACTCCTGCGCAACTTTCTTGCGCAGTGAACAAGGGTACTGTGTGAGCGTGCCTGCAATATTTGGGTGGACACCGCTGGTTCAAATGGGTGGGGGAATAACCCTACCCTGATTTAAATGGTTATTAAGCCAAACGAGGTGCAGGTGTGTGCGGGTTTTGCGCAGTGGTTAGCGAATACTCGCGTGTACATATGTGCACATTTGCGCACCTCCTGAAGACCTGTATGGTGCTCTTTGGTGTGCAAATGCGCACAAATTAGAGCAGGTCCCAATTTTTTGCGCATGCAAGAACTACACACCAAAAAGCCGGACCTATCTTCTGTCTTTTTTTTTTTTTAAACTGGTACACTATGGCGCGGAGTTTGAATGGCCCCCCAAAAATCCTGGTTCATGTGCAAGTACACTCCGTAGCGGTAAGCATAGTTGCGCCTATGCTGATGTGTTTTTGCCGTGAAATGGCTAATTAGTTTCAGATATGTTCTTTTTCCAGCACAATTACGCATCTCCTTCTATGGAGACTTCTATGCGAATGTGCAGAGAAATAGAACCTGAAAATGAGCGCGCAAGATATTGAAATGTCAATGAACCCATTGAAATCAATAGGTTCTCTTCTCATGGTATTGTGCACAAATACGCTCGTGTTAAGCCAACCTAAATCTGCACATATACATTGCTGGTTATGGCGCAGTAATGTGCAGCAACAGATTAAGCTGCATCTTCGGCGCACGTGTGAAGGGTCCCTAAGAGTATAAAATGTCAGCAGTTCTTGAAATTCAGTTTAACCCTTGTAGTTGCAGGATGTATACTCTCAGAATCTACATTCGCCAGTCAGGAAGGTGTTAACAATTGATGGCAGTGCAGATATTTACTTGGATTATTATTCTGTGGGGTGCTCAATATGAAAAGCCTCGCTGCATTATTAGACGCGGCTGGACACCTACTATTATTCACAGCTACACATCATTCGGCACAACACAGACAGCGCTCAAGAACCCGGCGGCTTTTTATTGACAGCGCCACCCATGGCTCCTCAACAGTCCCTCTGTTTAAAGTCCCAGCATCCTGCGAGTGGAGTAAAGGGAACGTGTACATGCTTGTATCTGAGGACGGCGCTGTGATGCTCGCCGCCTGCTGATCCTTCCATGTAGAGAGATGAGAGCAGCATTTACTTTTATCAGTAAAGTCGTTGGGGAAGATTTATTAAAGGGTTTTCTGCTGTCAGAGAGCGTCCCCGTCCCCCTCATCGTGGCCCGCCGGATGCCGCCTCCAGGCTAACCAAGGTGGCCGGGTTTACGGACACAGCTGAGTAAACTGTAAGATTTGGAAACGGCGTAGAAACATAGCAGCGCCCGTCGTAACAATGGGCATGCTGTGTTGATAGCACAGGTAGGCTGCAAGTGTCTGCGCTATTTGCATAGCACCGCCATTACCATGTAGATTGAATGGATGGTCGTGATATGCAAACAGCATGATGTCACCACATTATCTTCGTAGAGCGGAGATATACACTACCTCCCATACACTTCTATGCAGAGGGGGGTACGCCGTTGTTTTCGTATACCCAGCCTACTCTTATAGTCTGCATGCAGTGGGGCATGATGATGGGGAAGGCAGGGCCGGCTCCGGGTTTATGTGGACCCTCGGGTGATAGAGTTTCAGTAGGCTCCTTTTACTATCAATGCCCGTTATGCATGAAAAATACTTCCTTTTGCACCAATCAACAATAATACCTTCTCTTGCCATCTTTTACAAATAATGTCTCTTTTTGCCGCTTTTAGATATGCTACCTCTTGCCTTTTGTATCTGTGTCACCTTTTGCCCTCTTTTACAAATATGTGTAACATCTTTTACATATAAATGCAACCTCTTGCCCTCTTTTACATATATGCCACTTTTCGACCGCTTTAACATATAGAAGCCATCCCTTGCTTCCTTAACAAACAAGTGCCACCTTTCGCTCCCTTTACATACAGATGCCACTTTTTACCCCCTTTTACATATAGAAGCCATCCTCTGCCCTCTTTACATACAGATGCCACCTTTTGCCCTCTTTACATACAGATGCCACTTTTTACCCCCTTTTACATATAGAAGCCATCCTCTGCCCTCTTTACATACACACTACAGTAAACACCGCTGTCCCCACTGTCTGATATCTGGGTTATGCGATAATGTGACTGACACAGCCATGATCTAGGTGGACATTCTCCGGTCTCAGACTCTAAAATGAAAATCAGAGGGCCCCGATTACTGTGCTGACCCCTCAGCCCAGGCCCCCCTCTCGTCTTGGGCCCCTGTGCACTGTGCCCTCCCTTCCATAGATACAATGGGCCCCAGGGCTGTGGAGATGAGAATGCCCCTTAAGACTGTGACAATCTTATACAAGTGTTTGCCATAATAGGTTCTTGCTTACACAATGATTTATGCTGCGCTATTATGTTGTGTAGAAGCTGGCAGCCCGGCCGTAAACCAAACCAACCCTACTGCAGTCAAAGCGCCCCGTTCGCCACCGTTCCATCATAAGACAGATCCGTTCGGCTGGGGGGGGGGGCATTTTCCCAATCTCCAAATAGGGCAGGAAAATGACACCCTGTACACTGATGTGAACCAGCCCTAACGGTGTTATCTGGCGCCTGTAGGACACTGTGGCGTTATTATTTGACCGTTATATGGTACTGTAGCTTTATTTACTGTATAGAACTCCTACGTTTTGTACACTATAATACCAAAAGTAATTGAACACCTGAGTAAGAATAAAAAGTAGGGTTTTTTTTCCATATGTTAATACTTAGTGGAGCTCCTTTAGCCCTAATGACATTGGATACTCTTCGTGGCATACTTTCTACTAACATCTGATACACTTCAGCTGGCATTTCCCTCTATTCATCCTGCAAACATCAGGCTCTCCAAGAATTTCTACAATGGTGCAAAGAGTGTGGTTATTAGAATGGCAATGAAAGAATGTTCTGTAGAGTGACGCATCACATTACTTCATCTTCACATCAGATGGATCTACCTGGGTGTGGAGGAGGCCTGAGGAATGCTATCCATGGCTTTTTAAAAAAATTGGTTTGAGGATATGGATGTTCCACAATTGGACCGGCTGCACAGAGTCCCGACTTGAACCTACTGAACATCTTTGGGATGAACTGGAACATCGGTTCAGGAAATATGAACAGCATCCATCTTCTTTGAGAGACCTTGCTAGACTTTTGCAGGATGAATGGAGGGAAATACCAGCTGAGGTATATCAGACGTTATTAGAAAATATGTCACAGAGAGTATCGGATGTCATTAGGAGCAAAAGAGCCCCATTAAGTATTACCATATGGAAATAAATACTACTTTTGATTTTTGCTCAGGTGTCCAATTACTTTTGGTATGGTAGTGTATATAACTGTTACTGGGTTCTGCCGCATTGTTATCTGACTGTCGGTATTGTTTTAGCATTCTATGGGACTTCATAGCGCTACCATTTATCTACAGGATAATATTATTTAGCTTCTGTAAAACTTTTATTTTGATACAATATGTTTATTATTTCTTAGGCAGATGGCACTATCTGCATGCTTGCGGTGATACTATTTAAGCTATGTCTACCACTGTGTTGTACTGTTGCTTGGACACTGTATTACGGTATTACTCGGGCACAGCAGCATGGCTTACAAATTTTTTCCTTTTTTTTTTGACAAACAAAGGGCAGCGGGCAAGGACAACGTTTTCCCACCTAGTAGCGGTATTAATCACGGTACATATTGTGACATTGGGTCCATTCGGTCATCTGACTACTAAGGGAATTGGTCTTGGTCCCCAATAATCCTCTAGAATGGCTTGAGGTAGAAAGCGGTCTGCATCAGGATGCGATCTTTGCCAAAACCTCTGCTGGATACGCTCTTACTAGTTCATAAACCCTACTTACTACACACCCTTGAGATGCTGAGAAAACAACACAACGTCATGCTCCAGTGTTTAGGTAAAGAGAAGACAGATGTTGTTCAGGCTTCAGCTAAATGAGAGCTGATTCCTCTCTCTTGCCGCTTACAATGACCATCTGGGTAGTCACGATCAATTACTTACTGGTTCGGTCAGCTCGCTGAACTCGGTGGAACACACGGGGTTTTTGTTTCACCAGAACATTTTAATTCTTGTTTCTATCGGCATCAATCTTCTAATATTCCGTATTATTTTTGATGAATTATGTATGACCCGCTACATTGTAACAGATGTACCAGAACATAAGGAAATGAGAAGTAATGTATTAAAATGTAATATTATTAACTAGACGGGCATATCTGCATTTCCCTTCGCAGTAGTCTGCCAAAGCTATGAACATAACGCAGACCCTATGAAGATGTTATTATGCAGAGATACAAGGGTACAGGGAGCCTGATTTTAATCCCACTAATTTTATGTCTACATAGATCCTTTATAGACCCTTTGGGAAATAAAAGATTATATCCAACATCCATATAGGATAACTAATTCTGGGTCCAAGAATGTCCTCCTGAATATTCAATGTAAGGGAGAAATGCAACACAATATGCTAGGAAATGAAATTTAGGGTAAGGCTAAATTATCAGGTTATGCAAAATCACTCGATTTACGTGGGCACTAGGAGACAGGGAAGTATAAAATATACCTCCCTGGACTCTTGGGAACCTGTCCCATGAGCACCATAACTTATGGTTGCGAAAGTTGGACGCTCAGGAAAACAGACAGAAGGAAAATTGATGTGTTTGAACTCTGCTGCTGGAGAATGCTACAGATACCTTGGACTGCCATCACAATGAACAAGGTAGTGTTAGATCGCGTCAAACCAAAAATATCACTAGAGAGTTGAGATGAGCGAACGTACTCGTCCGAGTATTAGGGTACTCGAGAGGCTTGTTACTCGAGACGAACACCACGCGGTACTCGAGTCAATTCCATTTCCTTCCCTGCATGTTTTGCGCCATTTTCTGGCCAATAGACATGCAGGGAAGGCATTACCACTTCCTCCTGTGACGTTTCAGCCCTATACCACCCCCTGCAGTGAGTGGCTGGCGAGATCAAGTGACCGCCGAGTATATAAAGCAGTCCCGCCCGCTGCTCGCCTCAGACACACGCTGACAGAGATTAGGGAGGGTGCTGCTGGTACTATAGTTGGAGTGTTGGCATCTTCAAGAACCCCAGCAGTCCTTCTTAGGGCCACATCTGACCGTGTGCATTACTGTTGTGGCTGCTGGGAGCAGTTTTGCACATTTTTTTTGTTTTCATCTTGGGCTCTGCAGACTATTGCGTTGTCAGTCTGCAATCAATTATACAGAGTATAGGGGCAGTTCTGGTGAGGCAGGGGCAGTGGTAATGTAGAATCCTGTCAACAAGTACCCCCAAAAAGCTCCTCCTTAGGGCTACCTATGAGCGTGTGCATTACTGTTGTAGTGGCTCACTATTAGCCAACTAGGCCTTTCTGCAGCCCATCTGCGACCCTCCAAGTGCAGGCCAATAATTGCCTAATTATTTACACCGCTCTGTGCGTCCCGTCAACTTCACGCACAGCGTACGGCCACAGCCACTGATAGAGGGAAAGACATATACACGCTATCTAGGCTGCTGTTTTTTTTAAAAAAAAATCTGAAAAAACACTCCTCCTTAGGGCTACCTGTGAGCGTGTGCATTACTGTTGTAGTGGCTCACTGTTAGCCAGCTAAGCCTTTCTGCAGCCCAGCGTATACTTTTTTCGGCCCACAGTGTGCGTTACATAACCGCTGTGACCCTCCAAGTGCAGCCAATAATTGCCCCTCGCCTGCCCCATCCATTTCTGTGGCGTTTCCATCACTTTCGTAGGTTTTGCAGATTTTCACAAATGAAAGCCTTAGCGAGCATCGGCGATATACAAAAATGCTCGAGTCGCCCATTGACTTCAATGGGGTTCGTTACTCAAAACGAACCCTCGAGCATCGCGGAAAGCTCGACTCGAGCAACGAGCACCCGAGCATTTTGGTGCTCGCTCATCTCTACTAGAGAGCAAAATCATCAAATAGTGGCTCTCTTTATTTGGACACGTGATGGGCGCTAACTCACTGGAAACAGTACTGATGCTCGGCAAGGTCAGTGGGAAGAGAAGATCAGGACGACAAAGAACAAGATGGCTGATACAATCAAGGCCGCCGCAAGCATGTCAATGGCTGAACTGAAAGAAGTGGAGAAAGACAGGAATGCGTGGAGAACATTGATCCATGGAATAATCGAGGGTCGGATGCGACTGAACGGATAACCATCATCATAGTGCTCATAGCCAGCGCCACTCCTGTCCATGGTATAAGTCTGGTATTGCAACTAAGTTCAACTGCAGTGAAAAGCACTAAGCTGCAATGCCATGCACAGCCTGTTGACAGGTGTGGTGCTGTTTTTGGAAGAAATTTAATCCTGGAAAATCCGTTTAATGTGTTAATATTGAAGGACTGGGAAGACGCTTATTCACATAATTGCTGTCCATTGTATAATTTCAAATCACTTCAAAAGGTAAATCCATTTAATCCTCATCACTCATTCTGACACACATCAGATAGATGAAAAGATTGAATGGCAAACAATATATCTTTATGCTTTTGTTCAAAAGAATATCCCTGACCCCTCCACTTGATCCTGTAAATGAGAAGAAATGGAAGCACACATTACATTCCGTAAAACCTCGACTCAAAGAGATATCTGTCCTTGTAGAGGTTGATGAATCCAGTTTTCCACTTGAGTGTTGTCTTAACTGTATATTTTTCCACCTTTTGCCTATATATCAAAGAACTAAGACGTTCTGTATGGGTACAGAAACTACTAACCGATACAGTGTATCATGGCTATTCTTCTGTAAGCCTTATACAGCGGTCTCGCAACATACAATACTCATTTGTTCTGGCAAGACCATTGTATTGTAGGTTGCAAATATTATATGTATAGATCTTAAAGGGACACTCCAGTTTCAAGACAAATTTTGTTCCGGGAGAGAAGGAGATATATTTTTGGCAGTTGTTGCCCCTGCTAGTTCCGATCCCAGTTTTCATCCGTCCAAGATGGCTGCAGCAATTTTCTAACTACCTAATGCACACTTTGTGCTGCTGTCCGATTGGCCAGTGTTGATCATATGAGCAGGTCAGGCCAATCAAAGAGCACACATAGTACATTGGTAGACTAATACTACCAATGCACTGTGGGGATTAGATCTAGATTAGTCTGAAGATTGTGTCAGCCATCCTGAACCGGATATAGAGAAAACGGTGGAACTATCCCTGAATAAATGTTATGGAGACTTTTTGACTTGACCAAATTTGAGCTAAAGGGATAACAGAAGTGCTGCCAAACTAGGAGAACCACCCCATCCACCATAAAAACTGGTGACAGTACAAACTTCTAACCCTTAGACTCCAAGAAAGTTAAATTTCTCTTTAATGATTAATACCCAGCAAAAAGAACACATTCCGAGGGGCAGGGACCCCCTTCTCAGCTTATCTGGTGGGCACACCGTCCCTATACAAGATGCATAATTGTGTCTGAAAGTAGAGAAACAGTAATTAAGTAGCTTGTACAGGAACAGTATGCCCTCGTCCCAAGCTGAGAAGGGGGTCTCTGCTCATTGAAACGTGTCCTTTTCTCTGAGTATCAATCAATAAAGTGTCTCAGAGTCTATGGTGCGTACGTTTGCCCTATTATCAGTTTTTTCTTTTATCTACTATCCATCTTAGATATCTGAAAACAGGACCTGGAACTGGAGGATTGGAGAGATGACAGAGAAGAACAACGGTAGGTAATATAGCCCTCCTCTGGTCCTGAGGCTGAATATGTCCCAAAACCATTGGGTCACTTTAATTCTATTGAAAAATGTTAATCCGCTCTGAAACCCTATTTCAAAATGTCACTAAAAGTAATGCAAAATGGCGTTTAAAAGAAAGTAAAGGTAAAACAAGTCCTTATATGTAAAAGACAGAGAGAGCTGCTGGATGTTATAAATCACTTACTAGAAGTGGTAAATCACTTACTATGTAGAGGACAGGAGCTTTGTTGCACAGTAGGTATGGACCCACTATGCCAATGACTGATTTGGCTTTGGGCTACTTCTGTGTGCAGAACCTAAGAGTCCCTGGATTTCACCTTTTAACCCCTTTTTGAAGGATCTGGTCTTTGTTGCAGGAGCCACTAGGCTGTTAGCCCAAAAGTAGTCTTGGTGCAATGACAGCTGACACTGACAGGTCAAAGGCACTGTAACATGGTATCAGAGGGACAGACAGAGACATAGTTGATAACATAGGCTGAGGTCAGGACAGGTGGAGTTCATGCAAAAGGGAGAGCCTGGCAGAGGGTCAGGCCAGGTGACAGTCAGATAAATCGTTGTCAAGGTAGAAGCTAAGGTCTTGAAAGAAGAACTAGGGAAAGCTGGGTATACAGGCATGGGTCGAAGAGGGAGTCAAACAGAACTAAGCTATACCGAATCTAATACAACTTATTGCTCAGGCACCTTCCAGGGGGGGATGATACCTTAAATATCAAGGAGTGTCCAGGTTGCCTAAGGATGAAAAAGCTAGGTGCACGTACTAGACTCTTCAAGAGACAGAATGGATGCATACATGCGTGCACCCTACAGACAGCAGTGGCAGCGGGAAGCATAGTGTGGTGTCTGCTGCACAAAAGACGGGGGCAATGCTGATGGCCATGACTGGCGGATAATAAGAGAAGCTGCCGGCTGTAGCCAACAGTCCTAACTAGCCTCTTCAGGGTCCTGAACACAACACACAGTGTACCAGAAAAATCATATGGAGCTACTCTCACCTGGTGTCTATAGGAACCGCTCATCCTGGGACAGGTAAAGGGCAGTGCAGAACAAGTAGTGCTACACTATATTGCAGAGAGGTACTACTAGACAGCGAATGCCTGCACTTCACTAATACAGGGATTTCATCAGTGAATTATTCATTCCCATAGGCAGGATTTTCCAGAAAGTGTTACAAAAGAAAAATGCAAGTAAGGAAGATGGAACAATACCTCTGCAGCGCCACCTATTGGATGGCAGCATTCTTGCAAATCAGTGTTCGACCCTTTATACAGGTCTTTGTAACAATGATTGGGACTTGAAAACGCAGCCAGAAAACCATACACAGACAGCTGTTTCGGAGTGTTTGCCCCTCATCAGTGTGCAGTAGGATTCTGGCTTGGCTAGTGAGAGGCCTGCGATGTGAGTCGGGAGGGGTATCATCACTCCTTAAGGAGAACACCTAGAAGGTGAGTGAGGAGACTTATAAGGCATTGCATGCTCCTCTGGGTTATATATGCACATAAGGAAGATAGAACAATTCCTCGGCAGCGCCACCCATTGGATGGCAGCATTCCTGCAAATCAATGTCCGACCCTTTATACAGGTCTTAGTAACTATGATTGGAAAAGAAAAATGAAAACACACAACTTTAATCAGAGAAGACATCACCTGTGATCACTGTAGGTAACTGCACTGTAATCACTATCACTGTGTAGAGCTGGTATCTGGTTATTATACTAGATACCAGACTAATATAGTAGAGCTGAAGCACTGTATCTGTAGGTTAGAAAAGTTAAATATATACACACTGCTCAAAAAAATGTCGGGAACACATAAGCATCCCAGTATAACCCCAAGGCACTCACACTTCAGGGATATCAATCTGTCCAGTCAGGATCAGAAGCGATTGGAAATCCATTTCTAATGTCTTGGTGCAAATGCAAGTGACAACCGAAGAGGCAACAGCAAGACAACCCCAAAAGGGACTGGAGACATTTCCTCTCCCCTTCCTGATTCTTCTCTAGTTTGGCTGGTGTCCTTGTCACTACTGGTAGACATTGGCTAGCTTGATTGGCATTCGTCTGTGGATACAAGAATTGGCAGGTGCCCCGTTCTCTTCATAGACGAGAGCAGCTTGACATGAAGCACATCTTTCATTCATTAAGATTGGATGTGTGATTACAGCATTTCTTTAATTTATTTTGAGCAGTGTATTTTTTTGTGGGGGTGCCAAGTCTAATTTCACTATGGAGCTCCATGAGTTCTACGTACGACCATGGCTGCAATATGCAGCAGGCTCCTGAAGTAGCTCTTTAAACTACAGTGTTTGTTCACTATTTTGTTTTGTTTTATATCTATATTGGTCCAAAGCTCCATTTTTCTGACACAAAGCTCCAAGTCCTCTGCATAGCCATAAGCATAAAGTACGGGGTGATTCAAAAGTCAGGGCCACCTGGAATATCTTCTGAATGAAAAGAGATACAAACAGAGAACTTTGTAGAAAACTTAGATGGGGTGGGAAAAAAACTTTTTTGGCACTATGGAGGTGTCTGTCAGACATCTTAATGGCAATCATCTTGAATTCAGCCCATTGAACTTCAGTGGAAAGGGAGTCATGTGGTTTTGCGATTTTTGTGTGATGCGATTGTAACATTAGAAAGTCCCAAAAATGCAGCGATATTGCAGCGTTAAAAAAAATGCTAGCGGGTAGAAGCCTTCATGGAGGATGTCATGTTGAGTATTAATAAAGTAAAAACTTTAATACTCAGCATGTGTAATAATAGTATGCGTCTGTGTTCATATGTGTATAATAGTATGCGTCTGTGTGCATATGTGTATAATAGTATGCGTCTGTGTGCATATGTGTATAATAGTGTGCTTCTGTGCATATATATATATATGTGTGTGTATACATATATATATATATATAATAGTGTGCGCCTGTGCGTGTGTATATATATATACACACACACACATATATATATATATATATATATATATATATATATATATTAGTGTGTGCCACTGGCCACTATGGAGGACCTTATTACCAATCGGGCCACTCTGGGGTTCACTTTTACTATACTGTCTTACAATTAACAATTAGAATCGGCCGTTTGAAGGCAAACATAAGGCTGATGTGGCCCTTGGTGAAAATAAGTTTGACACCCCTGCTCTACTATATATTGAATAACATGCGTAGCCAGCATGGGAAACCGCGTTTTGGGGCAACAACTCTTCATCAGTTCAGCTGGTTAAAATATACAAACTAAGCAATAAAAGAGATAAAATTCAGAGTGAAGAGTAAAAAGTGGGGGGGGGGGGAGGGGGGGAATTTGAATATAAAACACATTGTGAAGATATCAAAGCACATTAAATGTAAAATAAATGAAATAAACGCAAATATTTATGACGAATAATGATAGACAGCTGCGGAGAGGTGAGTATATATTTTTTTTAATTTTAACATATTCTAGGAATGATTTTCAGGGAAAGGCTTATATTTAAAGCCCTTCCTCGAAAATCCCTGCAGGGCATTCCAGCAGCCTATTGCTTTCAATGGGACTGCAGAAGCACTGGTCCTATTGAAAGCAATGTGAGAACATCAAGATCCTCTGCCACAGCTGCGTCAGGGAATTCTTTGCTCCCCGTGGGGAGTCCTCTTGTCACTGAACACTGTGACAGTGCTGTCGCAGGGTTCAGTGACAAGGGGACTCCCTGCAGGGAATATTTACATGCATCACGGACCTATGATACACGCATGTCCTTCTTTTACAGGTGCGCGCATTAGCACGCCTGTAAAACACGAACATGTAAACACACCATAGGGAACCAATGGTTCTAATAGACGCGTGGTTTTGTGCACACAACTGTGAACACATAAACACGCTCGTCTGAATCTATCCTAAAAGTGAAAGGGAGATACAAAAGACGTGAAAGAGCAGAAGTATGAGGTGACTGATGAGTGTAAGTGAAGAGATGACACTGGACAGAGGCAAGAATGGGGCAGAAAAGCATTGGGGCTTTGAGAAGATGGGAGGGGAAGTGAAGGTATGTTAAAAATGTGTCTTATAACTAAATATTTTTTTATGTACTTTTATCTCTGGATTTTAGTGTAGTTATCATCTCTTTTGTTGCCTAAGAATCCATGAATAACTCCCTTCAAGGCTTGCCAAGCTTCCTTTCCCCAAACTTGGTCAAACGCAGAATCCCTTACATTTAAGTTGTCGAATTTGTGGCCCCTCAAAAATACCTTCCTTAACCTTTGCATCACTTAATCTAGCAAATTTGTCTCTTAAGTACTTAAATGCCCGTCCTTCCTGGTTCATAGCTTTGACAAAAATTTTCATTAAACCCAGCTTTATATGAAGGGGTGGAAGAAAAACATCTTTTGGGTCCACGAGAGGCTCGGCAACGACATTTTACTCAGTAGAGTCAAGATTACTTGCAGGCTTGTCCGCTTGGTTGTAATGTGATTTCTTATCCTTACTGTCCCACATACATAAAAAGTAACAGTATTTAGTGTACCCCAGTTGTATTCCTAAGAGTACAGCAATGACTTTTAGATCGCCACAGATTTTCCACTTGTGTTCAGCATATTTGATTGAGTCAAGGAGGGCTGTCATGTTTGCATAAGTCTCCTTCATGTGAACTGCATGACCAACAGGAATAGAAGGAAGACAGTTGCCATTGTGAAGTAATACATCTTTCAGACTAAGCTTGGAGGAGTCTATGAATCAACCAGATTGTTCAGATCCCTCTGACGTTCTCTGTACTGTGAGACCCTGACATCACGTTGGAGAAGATTCCATTGCTGTCGTCTTGAACCTAGAAGTTCCAGCCTTCTTCTTTGACAAGTCAAGGTCTCAAATAAGATCACTCATCATCTTTTACCTCAAAGTCGGTGTCATTGGATGTGGAAGGCTTGTTGGGTTCTTTTTTTTCCACACTTTCTACTTCAAGCTCATTATGTTGGGTGGAGTAAGAACTGGTAAACTATCTGAATGTGGAATAGGTCGAATAGCAGATGGAAAATTTGGGTATTGAACTGTTCCTGTTTTCTTCATTGACAATCCTGCCTTTGTTGGTGGAGTCAAGCAGAAAAAGCAGTCATCTGTATGGTTTGTAGGCTCCCGCCACACCATAGGCACAGCAAAAGCCATAGATCGTTTTTTATTTTTTAGCCATTCCCATAGCTTAACTGAACAAGAGTTGCAACATATATGTGGAGCCTATGACTTATCCTGGTCCCCTACCTTCATACCAAAATAATGATGATAGGCAGAGGGTTGCACCAAACAACCAGTTCTATCCTCCTGTTGAACTGTATGAAAAGTTATCTTGATTCAAGCTATTTTGATTCAACCAATCAAAGAACATTTGTGTGACTACAATACATATTTGCTACTTAAACCTGGCTCATATTATTTCATCATCTGACATTTAAGCAATGCTAATCAGAAGGCAAAAAAATGGGTAAGAAACATCTTTCCGGAAAGAACTTCCCACTACTGGGACCATTCCTGGGTGGTTGGAAGCTCTTGAATATGTGTCGATGCTCAAGGCTACAGAGCGTATTAATTAGTATGAGATAAGTTAACAATTAGCTATCTTTCCCAAATAATTAATGAGAATAAAGCAAAGTAAATGACGTGTAAAACAAATCAAAGTAAATGACGTGTAAAACAAATCAAAGTAAACAACAACAAAAAATGTCCTGTAATACGAAAGGTATTATATACATGTTGGAATGTCCGTGCGGACTTAGATACATAGGGAGGACAGTAAACACACTAAGGGCTCGCTTAAATCAACATCGGAGTAATATCCATAAAGGCTATAAAAAACATAGTGTGTCCAGACATTTCTCTCTAGTTCATGCCTGCGACCCAACAGGTCTGCGTGCTACACCAATTGAATGTATCCAGAACATCTCCACTCAAAAACTTAGAGAGAAGGAGATGTTCTGGATATATAGAATTAATACGTTGGTCCCTAAAGGACTTAACGAAATTTTGGAGAAAGTATAAATAAATTCATTATAATAAGTACAATAAGTGTATGGACAAATTATATAAATTTTTACTAAGGATAACATCAAAAAATTATTTTTATAATCATGCAGACCAAGGTGGTGGTTGTAAGTCACAGGTTGAAGTGTAACAAAGTATACAACACACCTTTTTAGGGTAAATAGTGATATTGGAATCAATTTTATATAAAAAGGTATAAGTGAATCTATATGCAATACTCATGCAGGTATAATGATAATTATATATATGTATATTTTTATATATTTTTTTATACAAAAAACCATTATGTATTTTAATGAAGGACTAAAACGATAAGCATGCAAGTATATATATATTTATAGGGATTGAGGGATTTTAGATAGTTCTTTTAACAAAGCGCAGTGTATCAAGAAAGCATGTAACAAGGGCAAGGTAAATATAACACGGTGTAGGCTAGACACACCGATGTACAAAAATGTAACCATAGTAACCTCTATCAACAGATTCAGCGGCAGGGTCCGAGCTCGCTCCTCCCCGCACGAGGGGCGGCGCCCATTACAGCTACGTCCGTGTCACGTGTGCTACGTCATCTGTGACGTTTGGTGCAGGGCGGGACAGCGCTGGACGCCGGAGGGGAGCGGGATCTGAGCGTGCAGCATATCAACTAAGGTAATAACTTGTTTATTGATTGTATGTGTATATATAGTGGTGATTTTATGTAATAATTTGTACCTGATGAAGTCGTAATCGACGAAACGCGTTGTTTGAATAAACGGAGTAAAAGAAAGAGACGGTTGTCCGGAGGGTGAATATCCCTAGGAGCGCGGTGTCCAATTTTCACAGTATACAGCCCCTAATGAGAATAAAGAGAATTCATTGCTGTGTTTAAACTTTTGTGATTGCCGCAGGTTGAAGAAATAATAGTAGCATTATGTGTGCTATTGAGGAAAATAAGAATATGGTAGCGGTTTCTACAAGGAGAAACAGTGCCCCCCGAGAGCTACATCAAAGGCTTCTTTCTCACTCAGCTAGCCAGTACTTGCTCTGTACTGATGAAGTGCAAGAGCCCCCAAAACAGCTGTCTACAGATGGGTGAATCTTCCTTGTATATTCGTGTTTTAAGTATCTTTAAGGGGTCATAAATTGACTTACAGGCTAATTACAATTACCTATATGTGGCAGAAGACAGCTTTCTTCTTTCTGGAGGAGAAGTAATTTGCATACTTTCCCAGGTAGCATTGCTTGTAAGACTATGCCAGCTGGTGGTCTCCACAAGGAGGAGTACCTCCGGTAATGATGCTGGATGGACATTAAAGGGCAGAACTTGATTCAGCTGGGTACTATTAGTGTCTCCCCATATTCAGTTACCCCCAGAACCTACAGTAGATCCAAATAATGTAACAACCAGACCATTGCAAGAAATATTGATATAAAGCATGTATCAACACTGCAGAAACCACAGATACAAACTGTGAACTCACTATTAGATGACAGGTCAGAAGATATCAGTAACCAAATGATGATGAAACTGGCAATGGAGACTGGAGAAGATGATTCAGAACAGAAATAACTATCAGATCAATGCATCTCTGATGCTAGCTCTCCCTCCATCCTTCCCTAATCCCTCCCTGATGTTGACCCTAACACCAGACACTACTATCGGTAAATAGCCCCCAGTTATCCCTATTGACAACACTATCTGAAGTTCTGAACCTGAGAACAAGAAGCACTAAAATCCAGACAAAAAGCTAAACAAGCAAGCTGAATAATGAATCAAGGCTACACAGATAAAGACAGGGAATGAATAGACAAGCCAGAAATTAGTAAACCGAACTGGATTAGACAATCATAGGAACAAACTAAACTAGAACAAACTGGACTAGAACAAGATACCAGGGCTAAACAAGGAATATTGGATGTAAATATACATTGTTACTGCTATCACCAGCAACCACACTGCAGAAGCCAGGGATTCTTAAAGGGAGGATAGCCAATGAGGAACTCCTCCTTAAAAAGAGGTTGGCTGACCAAAGAGGTCAGCTCTGCCACTCTAGTGGATCAGCCTTCAGAACAATTGCATAGCAACTATTCCAACCACAGGCTTGAAAGCAAGAGATAACAATGCAGTGGGAGGTGATGTTACACCTTCTAAGAAACAAAATTGAGAGAAAACTAGAGAAAAAACCCTGGGATTTTATTTTTCGCCTTCTTTTGAATCTTGTGATATGCACCAGATCCTTAAGCCCTGTACTAAGATTGATTCTCTGTACCAGTTTACTCTAGAGGGTTCCCTTAAAGCATTTAAAGTGGCTTTCCATGACTAGAATTTTGCTCCTATCCTTAGTATGGACCATCAACATTACATCGGTGGAGGTCTGTCTCCCAGGACCCTACTAAGACGCAGCTCCATACTTTTTCTGGTGGCAGTGCCTGGTATTACAGCTTACTGAAACTCTGTTCCAATCAACTGAATGAGACTGAGCTGGGATACAAAATGAGTTAAATGTATAAAATTGAACCAAGGACTAGCATATATGCCATTTAGAGGGAATGAATGTTTTCACATCCAGCCAATATACGCTGCCCTCTGAGCTCTCTTCCCACTTCCCTCCCCCTCGCTGGCTCTCTGCCTCTTTCCTCCCCTCTGGCTCTTTGAAATGGAAGGGGACAGGACGGGGGTGGAGCTAAGCTCTGCCCCATCCCACCTCGTCCCATTGCTGGCTGCGGACAAGGGGCAAGGAGGGGGCAGGAGCTTATCTATGCCTCCATCCCACCCCCTCCCATTGCAAACAGCCTGAGGGGAGGAGAGAGGCAAAGAGCCAGTGAGGGGGATGGAAGTGGGAAGACAGCTCACATGGTAGCGTATATCAGCCGACTGTGAAAACGGTGGCCGATATACGCTTCTGTGAATAAGCCCTAAGGCAGATGAATGAATTGAGACTTTTTAAAAAGTCACTAAATTTGGAGGTGAGGGGTGGCATAAAAATCACTTCCTTTTACTTAGCAACCAAAACTAATAATAGTTGGAAAACATTTTTCAGAGATTGTGCATCTTTTAATAAATGTGTCAGCAAAACTGATTTGAAAAGAAAAGGCAAATGATAAATTTGCCCCCTATGGGTGGAATTGATGAACTACACTATGTCAGAACTCCAGTATGAAAAATTTGCAATTCTAGCGCAAGCAAGATTTTGTGCAAAAATTGTGCATTTTTGCTGTTTGAAGCCACGCCTACTACTTTGGCAAAGTTGGTAGGACTTAAAGGAGGGGGCATGGCCTCCTGCAGCTAGGGAAATTTACTATATTTTATGCCAGAAACTGGTGTAAATTATAGTGTAAATCTACACTCCCAGCTGCCACAGATTTGACTGGTGTACAGGGCAGACAAACAAGTGCCTCTTACTAAATTACACTCCAGCATAGTATGCAAATAAGGCAGATGGAATAATACCTCCACAGTGCCACCTATTGGAATGCAGCATTCCTGCAAGCCAAAGTTAGACTCTTTATACAAACCTTGTAACAATGACTTGGAATTAAAAGCAATTACAAGGCTTGTATGAAGAGACTAATTTTGGCTTGAAGGAATGCTGCCTTCTAGTAGGTGGCACTGTGGAGGTATTATTCCATCTCCCTTATTTGCATATTACCCAGAAGAGCATAAATGGTCTTTTGAGTCTCCTCACTCATTGTCTAGGTGCTCTCCTAAGGAGAAAAGATAGTGCTTCTGACTCCAGCATAGGAAACACCTGTTTTTATATATTCCCCATATGTGTTTTTGACACCATTTTATGCCTCACTAGACACTTTGGAAAAGTGTCTAGAAAAAGGAGGCATGACTAAGGGAAGTCGTGAAATGCTCACGCTTTATTAGTGTTGTATACCATTACTTTAGTGGACAATATTAGTGCGTCGTAAGCCAACCAAGAAGTGGTGTAAGGAGGAGAAAGACATTTATCATACTGTGATAAATGTGGCACAGCTTCTGCTTTTATGCTGTCCCATAGTAAGATTTTGAATACCCCCTGAGTATGAATTATCGTTAGGGTCCCATACAATAATAATGTACCCCTTTTGTGTTTCCTGTAAACCACGCACAGTAAAAGTGCACCCTTTATTCCCCCACTTAGTAATAATTCCTCCTTTATACCCCCACTTAGCCATATTAGCACTTCTATGCTGCAAAATAAGAAACAAGAATATACAAACCTCTTTCATTCTCCCTTCTTGTCCCCGCTGCTCTGGGCCCCTGTCACTCCCAGGTACTTGCTCTCTAAGTACGTAACCACTGCGCCCAATCCTTGTCCTCAGCCATACCAAAGCTAGCAGGTGACCGGCTACCGGGAGGCCAATCGGGGGCCCGAAGGGATTGCAACCAGATCAAAAGAAGTGAGTATAGGCTGTTTTGTTATCATTTTACGGCACACCACCACTGTTTAGCAACCAATGTCACAGAAGGTCCTGGGCTGCCAGGTTGGACTGACAGCCTGGGCCCTTTAAACCGTGGGCCCTGAAGCAGCCATGGCAGCTGTAGTTACCTGCAGCCCCTAATTATCAATAAATCTCTTCCATTATTTCTTTTCTGCATTCTGCATGAAGCTAATTAATGAGACTACAATCCCATGCATGACACTTCTCTGATGAGACAACCCCTTTACAATAGTCTGGCCACTTGTGTGTATAACCATCGGACTATTCTGCACCAGCCAGGAAATTAACATGGATTGGAGTATGTCACACTGGTTCCCCCTATGATTTATTTTACATATATCCAAACAAAATATACTGCTCCTCATTGTCATAAATTCTGAACTTGCTAGGAAAAGAGCACAGACGCCACAGCTACAAAAATATATGATCCGTAAATCGCAGCATAATGGATATAATTTGCCACGCCAAGAAAGATGGCAGCTATGTAAATTACTGGGACATTTAGAGAACGGATACAGAAAATGACAAGGATCACATGAGGGGTTGCGGATACTGTCTGGAGGTGTTTTAAGAGGAGAGTCAGAACAATAGGAATTGTTAACCATTTTACACATCTGCAGCCACAAATATAATAAAAATATATTATTGGACGGAGGGGCTTTATTTATATATGTGGCATCAGGCTTAAAAGGGTCCCAAAAAAGTTGTCACAAGTGGTTTGAGCCATATTTACCAAAATGTTGCACCCATTTTAAGACTTCTAAACCTTAAAGGGATTGTGTTAAGATGGCATCCTCTATTCATATACCATATTAGGGTGTATGACTGTCATGGAGCGGGGTCCTCCACTCGGTCCAGAACTTCTGCCATTCTGTTATTATGGCATTTCCATTACAGGGAAGATGTCAGGCTGGCAATGGTTTACCCAGGCAGAATTAACTGTTTGCCAGGGTGTTGAGAGCAGGAGTTGGACCAATGAACCCAAGCTCCTTTAAAGAGGACATTCCACCAACAGAGATTATCGCTTATCCACAGGATATCTTATTCTACTGGTGAGAGCACCACCAATCCTGAAAATGGGATCTGGAACCTCTAAGAATGAATGCAGCAGCAGTCATACATGTGTACTGCCATTTCAATGAGATATACCAGCACTTGAATTCAGCAATCTCTAGCAGTCCCATTGAAATGAATGGAGCAGCCATGTGCATGTGCAACCAATGCTGCATTCATTCCTGAAGCTCCAAACCTTTTGGAATCGGTGGCAGTTTTAGCACTCAGACCCTCACAATCAGCAGGTTCCCCACAAGACAGGAGATAACTTCTATTGGTCGAAGCAAAGGTTGTCCTTGTAATGTAAAAAGTGTTCTGTGTGCTCTGAGCCACTCAGACATTAATGCCGCTGCAGCTACATCTCCCTCCTCCCTCTCTTCTCTGTCTTCTCTTTCCTGTCCTGTATATACTCAGATGGCTACTTCCTCCTGCAGCTGCACCCTATTCCTGTATTTCCACTCTTCCTTGTCTTGTATTTCCTGTGTTGTGTGTTCTGAATCCTCAGAAATCTACTGCCTGCTGCAGTTGCATCTCCTTCCTCCCTCTCTTCCTTATCGAGAAATGGAAAAAAAACAGCTGGAGCAACCCCGGTGAAGAGGAAATAGGATAAAACAATGAAGGTATGAAGCTGAATTGCTGTTGTGAGATGGAGAAGTTTGTACTCGAAAGGTGCTGCCCACCCTAACTGATGTTATACCTGATAGGTAAATGTGTAGAACAGTGGGTGAAGGAAAAGAAAAAAAAAATTCTGGAAGGGTGAAATTGGCGCAGGCTTTTAACATGATGAAAAATAATGATTGAGAATATGGTAGATGTTTTAGCCCAAAATATCTCTGTTTCATATACGTGGTTCGCATCTTTGGATGCAAATGGAGGAAGCGGTTCCAACACCTCAAAGTGAATATACAGGCTGGTTTTAATAATAAACTGAGATCTTTTTACTAATACACCTATTCTCTATTATTTTTTATCACATTGAAAAGTAGCGCCATTTTCACCTTCCAGAATTTTTTTTCCTTTTCTTTCACTCCCTTCCTTGTCTTCTATCTCCTGTTTTGTGTGCTCCTAGCTACTCAGAAGACTATTCTCTGCTGCAGCCGCATCTCCCTCCTCTCTCTCTTCATTATTCCTGTAGTGCATGCGTTGAGCCACTCAGACATCTATCTTCTGCTGCAGCCGCATCCCCTCCTCCCTCTCTTCCTCATCTTCTATTACCTGTGATGTGTGCTCTGAGCTACTTAGAAGACTATTCCCTGCTGCAGCCGCATCTCCATCCTCTCTCTTTGTTATTCCTGTATTGCATGCTCTGAGCCACTCAGACATTTACTTCCTGCTGCAGCCATGTCCCCCTCCTCCCTCTCTTCCTTATCTTCTATTTGAGCCACTCAGACATCTACTACCTGCTGCAGCTATATATCCATCCTCTCTCATCCTTGTCTTACATTTCCTGTGCTGTATACTCTGAACCACTCTGACAGTTACTTCCTGCTGCAGCTATGTCCCCCTCTTCCCTTTCTTCTCTGTCTTCTGTTTCCTGTGCTGTATACTCTGAACCACTCAGACATCTACTACCTGCTGCAGCTATGTCCCCTTCTCCCTCTCTTCTCTGTCTTCTATTTCCTGTGCTGTATACTCTGAACCACTCAGACATCTACTTCCTGCTGCAGCCGCATCTCCCTCCTCCCTCTCTTCTCTGTCTTCTATTTCCTGCGCTGTATACCCTGAACCACTCAGACATCTACTACCTGCTGCAGCCATATCCCCCTCCTCCCTCTCATCCTTGTCTTACATTTCCTGTGCTGTATACCACTCTGATGGTTACTTCCTGCTGCAGCCACATCTCCCTCCTCCCTCTCTTCTCTGTCTTCTATTTCCTGCACTGTATACTCTGAACCACTCAGACATCTACTACCTGCTGCAGCCGTGTCCCCCTCCTCCCTCTCTTCTCTGTCTTCTATTTCCTGTGCTGTATACTCTGAACCACTCAGACATCTAATACCTGCTGCAGCCATGTCCCCCTCCTCCCTCTCATCCTTGTCTTACATTTCCTGTGCTGTACACCACTCTGATGGTTACTTCCTGCTGCAGCTACATCTCCCTCCTCCCTCTCTTCTCTGTCTTCTATTTCCTGCGCTGTATACTCTGAACCACTCAGACATCTACTATCGGCTGCAGCTATGTCCCCCTCCTTCCTCTCTTCTATGTTTTCTATTTCCTGTGCTGCATACTCTGAACCACTCTGATGGCTACTTCCTGCTGCAGCCACATCTCCCTCCTCCCTCTCTTCTCTGTCTTCTATTTCCTGCGCTGTATACAATGAACCACTTTGACGGCTACCTCCTGCTGCAGCCACATCTCCCTCCTCCCTCTCTTTTCTGTCTTCTATTTCCTGCGCTGTATACTCTGAACCACTCTGACGGTTACTTCCTGCTGCAGCCGCATCCCCTTCCTGCCTCTCTCCCTTCTCTTCTATTCCCGGCATTCATTTAGATTACTTTTTTGTAGATTCAGACAGTCTGCAGGTAGGTGACAGGAGGTGAGGGACAAGCCACTATTTCCGAACAAGGTTTATTACAAAGTCTCCCATACAGTATTCCCTCGTCCTACTGATTTATGCAAACAATAAAATAGCAACAAGTGAACTGTAAAGTTAATATAATACATAAAAGTAAGCCCTTGATAAAAGGAAGTACTATGACTACAAGAAGGATTTTTCACAGTAGGAAGAATATCTGTTCTCATCCGGTCCCCATTCACGCTTCACATTCCTATCTCAGCATTAAATGTATTTGTAAAGCACTGTCAAGAGATAGCAAAAAAATAAAATAATCCCAGGTATTAAATCCCTCTCTCTGGTATTGGATGGAACGATGAACACAAGTCACCTGTGTACGCTTCGTTTAGCAGAGATTTAAATCGCTGTGTTTTCCTGCGAATGTCCCGCGCTGGGAGATGTCATATCAAGTTTGATTAAATGACGAAGGAGAACATGTTACACTTCATTACACAGCGGCTTATCTTCAGGGGGCTTGTGGACTGAAATTAAAACTAGCTGCAGTAGAGGAAAAACAACTAGTTCTGAGCTCCAGCATCACGGCTTCTCAGAAAGACAACCAAAGGGGGGCAGTGTAGAGCAGGTTCTAACAATGAATGCTGCTTACTGGAGTTGCTAGGTGTAACAGTACCCAGGGGTGCTGCAGTACAGCTACGATATTGGACCGGACCCTTTTTATAGGCATCGGTGGAATGAACGGTTAAAGGGGTTGTCCCGCGGCAGCAAGTGGGTCTATACACTTCTGTATGGCCATATTAATGCACTTTGTAATGTACATTGTGCATTAATTATGACCCATACAGAAGTTATCAAAAGTTTTATACTTACCTGCTCCGTTGCTGGCGTCCTCGTCTCCATGGTGCCGACTAATTTTCGGCCTCTAATGGCCAAATTAGCCGCGCTTGCGCAGTCCGGGTCTTCTGCTGTCTTCAATGGGGCCGCTCGTGCAGAATGCCGGCTCCGTGTAGCTCGGCCCCATCACGTGCCGATTCCAGCCAATCAGGAGGCTGGAATCGGCAATGGACCGCACAGAAGCCCTGCGGTCCACAGAGAGAGAGGATCCCGGCGGCCATCTACAGCAGGTGAGTATGAAGACGCCGGACCGCCGGGATTCGGGTAAGTACTACCCGGTTTGTTTTTTTAACCCCTGCATCGGGGTTGTCTCGCGCCGAACGGGGGGGGGGGGGGGTTAAAAAAAAAAAACCTGTTTCGGCGCGGGACAACCCCTTTAAAGCATCACTTGAATAGTGGTTATGCCATCTTTTACAATTCTCCACTTTTTGGTAGTGGCAAGGTATAATCGGACAGGCAATTTAATGTGGTATGCACACCAGACACTTGTCTCTGGTTCCCTTGCTCCTTTGGTCATCTCCCCTTCTGTAGCTGATTTCTCACAAAGCTTGTATGGACTCTTATCAGCCTGCATACACTGGCCAGTACTTGTCCTCCCTCTACTTCCACTCAACCTCTCTCATGTTTCGCATTCTATGAAGACCTCTTTTTCTATTAGACACACACTAATATATTATACACTGATGAGCAGTGTGTTTGTAACATAAATACAGCACCAGAACCAAGCTCATAACATACAGCACAAACCAACCTCAGTACATAGATACAATACCAGAACCAAGTGCAAAATATAAATACTGCATCCATCAAAGGCTTCTGTTAAACATACAGTAAATGCTGGGAAGTTCCAGTAACATAACCGTCCACATATATAAAGTTATCAATAAAGCTTCCACGGGCAGAGACCTGAGCTGCTATGAGATGCGAGTATGTCTGTGTCCAAAGGTTCGTCCACTTGGGTTCAGCCACCAACCCTGTACCGAGTGCCCCATTCTCACTTCGGTCCACAGACGGAATCCCATGCACCTTTGAATTACAATGCTATATTCAGAGATTCTGGCAGCTGTTTATCTTCCCCCAGGAAAGTTCGATTTCTTCTTGAGGAGAGCATCTAGTAGGCATGAGGAGACTTATAAGGCCATGCAACGCTCCTCTGGGAAATGCAGTATGCAAACAGGGATGTACAATGCCTCTGCAGCACCACCTATTGGGCAGTAGCAAGGTAGGCCCTGCAACATAATTGGAAAGTGTGTGTGGCTGCTCTCTATTGACAAGAGAATGGTGACAACCCATTGTCTATGTATTCATTCATTTCCAGGAGGAATAATAGAGGAACGGCCCAATGAAGAATATTCCTAAAAAGCTCTCCAGAGATATAGTTATTATATGGGCAATGCAAATAATTACTAAAACAAGAATGTCTGGAGAAGTGGCAGCTTCTCTTTAAATGTTGGGTTAACAGTGACTCTATAGTCAACCATTGTAGAATGCATAAAATCTCCCTACAACGCATCTTCATCACCCGCTCCCCAGTTAGCATTTTCCTTTGTGCAGTGTATAAAATACGTGAAAGCAGATGATGTACATGAAGCCAATGAACGCCCATATTAGTGGTGAACCCCGCACCCCGCTCTGCCGTGCTACTAGATGAGGCCTGATAATGTATGACTATCACCATAGATACAGCTATAATTAATGAACCTGGTGCCCTTCTTTGCTCTGCCCTGGATAGAAAAAAAGTGGTCACCGAGAACCGTTTTTATGTGCGGAGCCCCCGATCACCCTGCACTGCTCCTCATTAAATCCTGACATCAAGCAGTAAGAGCCTGTAAAAGGCATTAAAGGCCAATAAACAGAGACATGTCTGGTTATTTAATAAGGGCGACTAGTTATTGATATTCACTTTCCTCGTATCACCGAGGCAGTCCTTAAAAAAAAGCGAATTAAGTTATTAAAGGAGAACTTCAATAGGAAAGCAAAAAGTTCTCCAGCTGGTCTGTATTCAAAAATGTGTTTGTGTCCTTCAATTAAGCAGAGGATTCAACATGTTAAAGAGGTCAAATTATATCATCTATCAACAGGATAAGTGATAAAAGTCCACTGAGACCCCCACCAATCCCAACAACAGCGGTCCTGTGTTCTCTCCTTACTTCGGGCTTACTGCACCCCCACAGTGAGGAGGAGATTGCAAGGAGCGGCGGTCGAGCATGCACGGCGCCGCGCCATTCATTTCCATTGGAGTGCTGGAGATAGTAGAGCACTTGTACTCAGCTATTTCAGCCCCATTGAAATTAATGGAGCATTCTCATGATCGTGGGGGTGTCAGTGGTGAGAACCCCATTGATCAGACTTTTATCACCTCCTATAGGGAATACCCCTCTAAGATCTAAAGTGCTTCTTTCCCCCAACAGTAGACACCAGGGGATAGCAAGGCTGCCCCATGCACCTTAGAGAGGACCTGTTATGTCCTTGGGTCAGTGTGGTCAGCTCCATAGCTTTTCAGTCATAGTCCTGATCACTCTATCGCAGCTACTCCCCCCTCCTGTTCACCTGCATCGGCCTTCATTAGATTTAGCTCCCAGAACTTTATATCTGTCAAGTGGGTGGTCTCCTCGACTGATTGTCAATCAAATCTGATTTGCCCATTGACAGTGAGTGAAGAAGATGCAAAGCGGTGGATGGCGAATCTAAGGTCCTTTTACGCAGGCTGTTTAAAGAGACCAACAGTCAGCCAGCAAATGCGCAAACGCTAGTTATTCGGCTGATCTGCTCACTTATGCGAATATAAGAAGCGCTTGTTGATTGGCTGTACATCTTCCTGTGTAAGCAGCGAGATGTACAGCTAGCCTATAGGGATGAACCATCATATTAGCGATCAATCATCCCCATAAGCTGATTTTTGACAACTGTTAAAAAAAAATTAAACGAGTGCCATTTGATGTGCACATTGATCAGAACTCATTACATCAGGCTGAGAATTTGGCCTGTATAAAAGGATCATAACAGAGGTGGGTATGGGACAGTGGGGGAGAGTAGAGGAAAAGAAAAGCTGACGTACAGCCAACATGACAGCCGCTGTGAAGCTGGCCACGCTGACATGAGGACATCATAGGTGGTCTTTAACCTGGCCCAACCAATTTCTGAGAACTGACTCTCTGCCAATGTCGGGAGAGATAATGATCGTGCAGTTAGATTTCGGCTTACCCTATCCTTTTGTTCTAAGGGAGATAGACGCTGCCAGAGGTGTCTGGCTATGGATTTTTCTCTCTTCAGGACACATACATGCTCGGCTGAGTCTAGGATGCATGTTCTTGGGGACAGTCATACATCATGTGTAAGTACTATAGAGGAGAGGAGCAAGACCAATTATTTTTACTTGGGATTTTCATCAACTTGTTCCAACCCTGAACATCCTATTCGTGAACCATGAAATTCAGGAAGAGCATGAACCAGGAGGCTCAGGGATGAAACAGAGCAAGAGTACTATACATAGAAATTTGGGTGGGTAATAAGCAATTTGGAATCTAATTGGTAGCAAATGTAATAAAACAATGACTATTATGAGTAACAAAGCCTAGAGTTTAAATACCCTTCAGCAGGGGTGTAGCTGGGGGAGGAGCTAGCGGGATTTGTGCCCAGGTGCTGCATATCAGAGGAAGCTCCAAATAGTCACTTTAGGGTATATTTAGGGGTAGAGATGAGCGAGTATACTCACTAAGGCACATTACTCGAGCAAGTAGTGCCTTAGCCGAGTATCTCCCCGCTCGTCTCTAAAGATTCGGGGGCTGGCGCCGGTGACAGGTGAGTTGCGGTCGGGAGCAGGGGGGAGCGGGGGGAGAGAGGGAGAGAGAGATCTTCCCTCCGTTCCTCCCCACTCTCCCTCGCCGCTCCCCGCCCCCCGCCGGCTCCCAAATCTTTAGAGACGAGCGGGGAGATACTCTGCTAAGGCACTACTGGCTCGAGTAATGTGCCTTAGCGAGTATACTCACTCATCTCTATTTAGGGTATTTGGATACTGAGTCTTTCCACCAGGTGAAGGCAAGCCTTACTATGATTCTGAATAAACAGGGTTGCATGTTGCTACTTTCTGCTACGTTGTAGTTTTTTCCCCCCCTTTTTTGCTTCTTGTGTCTTTTTAACGATCGTCTCCCTCCATTGTTACAGTGAAAACTAAAACAAAATGGAGGTGATTTCGCCAACATCTTTTGTATCCATTGTATCTTATTTTTCATTCGCACATGGTAATTGTATCCGGGTTTGTAATGACAGGTAAAAATGGATTCTCTATGAGTGCGATGCCTCATTGCTGTTTGTCGTGGGGCTGCACATTCAAAGCGCTGGTTTTATCTCAATATCCATAGATAAATAGTTGGTGTCGTGTCCATTAGGAATGTGTCTTTGCTTTCTACAAATATGATGTTACCTGGATTTCAATAGAGATGGAGACACAATTGCGGGCATCCTCTGTTCTGCAAATTGTTTGGTAGAACGTTCTCTTTTATTTGCGGCTTTCTTCGAGGTGCAGACCAGACGGAGAGGCACTTAGTCGCTTGTGAAGTTGACTCCGGCATCGCTTGAATTATATGTGAGCGCCAGTTGTTATCAGAGAAAGTGAATGGGTGAGAGTTAAATGAGCTATTTGCTTCGTGGCCAATCACTATAATGGCGACAATATTAGTCTGAAAAGCTTTTAGTAAAGGTTGGGACTTATATTTTTAGGACTTGAGATTGATAAAAATAAAAAATGAAATGTGTAAGAGGTTTAGAGTTTAAGTACAACCCTTTTAGTTTCAACTACCTGTACATTTCTTGGCCTTTTTGATGGAGGGGGTGTGGCCTAACATGAAAGGGGAGGGATTTAACAATATGTGATTGAGGGTTTAGATGTTAAAGGGAACTTGTCGCCTCCTATAAGCACCATAAACTAAGTTATGGTGCTTATAGGACATATCCCGCTAAGTTTGAGTGTGTCATTTTCATATTTATTGAGCTCCCATCGTCACTCTGCGAAGTTGGCGCTCCATCTAAGCGTGACTTTTCATTCAGTCTGTGTGTGTGCACTCCTACTTTTGGCATAGTACCGATACCGGGTCATGTGACATGGCCACTTTCTCCGTGTCCATCAAAGAGGATGGCAGTTTGGTTTATCTTAATAACTAAGCCACAGTTACTAAAGCGATTGATTCTCTGAAGGAGGGCAGAAACGGCCTAACCCATGATGCACCACGATGGTCATTGAGCATGAGCCACCGCTACAATAGGGCAAGCTCAGTGGCTAAGATTAGTAATTTAGACAGTACATTTTTGATGATGTGCTATACATTGGGCCTTTGATAGGCATAATGATAATGTAAGTGAATCTAAAAGTTGTAATTCTTGTAGATCTAAGTTAGTTTTCTGAAAAGTTAGAAGACCCCTTTAAATAGACACTTTGTCATTGTTTGATGTGTATGGTTCAAAGTTTCTTATGAAACCATCAGGAGTTTTGGCTTTCAGTACCATCTTTATGCTGATGACACCCAGTTATACACCTCTTCCCGTGACATCACAGCAACATTCCTCTAGAACGCCACCGACTGTCTGTCCGCTGTCTCTAACACTATGTCCTCTCTCTACCTAAAACCTCTCAAAAATTGACCTACTGGTGTTTCCACCCTCTGCTAACCGACTTCATCATAACATCTCCATCTCAGTGTGTGGCACCATAACTCCCAGCACGCCCACTGCCTTGGGGTTATATTTGACTACTATCTCTCCTTTACCCCCTACATCCAATCTCTTGCCAGAACATGTCAGCTGCACCTCAAGAACATCACAAGAATCCGCTCTTTTCTCACTGTGGACTCGCTAAAAACGCTTATTGTTGCCCTCATCCACTCCCGACTCGATTATTTCAACTCACTGCTGATCGGCCTCCCCTGTGTCAGACTCTCCCCTCTCTAATCCATCCTGAATGCGGTAGCCAGGCTCGTCTTTCTGCCTAGCCACTACTTGGATGCCTCTGCCCTGTGCCAGTCACTGTACTGGCTGCCCGTTAAATAGAGAATTCAATTCAAACTCACCGCCTTCATCCACAAAGCCCTCCATAGCACCGCGCCGCCCTACAGTGCCTCCCTCATTTCAATCCACCACCCAGCCTGCACCCTCTGCACTGCTAATGAAATCATACTAAGTGCCCCTTTAATTCGAACCTGTCATTCCCGCCCACAAGACTTCTTCAGAGCAGCACCGGTCCTCTGGAATGCGCTACCCAAAACTATCCAGGCAATCACTGACACACAAAACTTCAGGTGTGCTCTAAAAACGTACCTCTTTAGGGAGGCATACCATATCCCCTAAACCAATCCCTCTGTATGCCGCATGATAACTTGCTCCCTGCCTTGCTGACTGCAGTCCCTGCTAGTCGTAATCAGCCGCCCTCTGCAGTCATACTGATTCAGCCACTATACAGCCCAATTTGACTATTGTCTATGTGTATAGCATCCCTCACTCTCCACCATGCCATACCGCGCACCTCTCCAGCCCTTTACCTTCTGTATCACCCTATTATCTGTAGTATGTAAGCTCATTGGAGCCAGTCCCTCACCCCTACTGTCTCCATCAATTGATTACTACATGTAACCGTGGTTTTTGTGTCTTTGTTTTTGGTTTCTGTTCACCCTGTTTCGTAAGCGCTGCAGAATATGTTGGCGCTAGATAAATAAAGATCATTATTATGACATACCAGTAAGGCCGGCCTCACACGACTGGATTGGGATTGCGGAATTCACAATCATTACCCACACGGACGATCCGTGGTTTTCCGCATCTAACAAGAATAGAGCATTGGCATGTCTGCCCACATGAGTGAACAGCGACTCCGATTTGCACTCGTGGAAATAAAATTGCAGCATACTTTATTCTTGTTCCGGATTCCGCACGGATGGCTTCCACTGAAGTCAATGGAAGTTGTCCGATCCACAGACGATCTGCAATTGAAATTGTGGATAGGTCACGGCTTACCCTTGCCATCGCCTAGCAAAAGCGTGGGATGAAAAAAAAAATCTGTACCACAATACAAAACCGTCCGCAATACAGATTTAAAAATTTCCATGAGGCCGCCGGCCGCAGTCAGAGCTGGATTCTGCTGTGGGTTCTCGCATGCAGAATCTGACCTGTCCGTGTGAGACTGGCCTAAGTTCAATTTACTGTAGCGCTGTTTCTTGTTGCTTATAGTTTATAGGAAAATAGCGACGCCAAAGGAGAAACCGTTTTCTGTGCAACTCATAAATTCACTTGTAACAAAAAACAACGCTGCGATGTGGCAGACATCAGAACTTACTGGTATGTCATAACAAACCTTGAACCTTCCTCTTCTCAGTGATGTGTGGATTGTGTTCCTCTCTTTTGTAGCTTGTTTGTAATTAAACCCCCAATTCTGCTCCTTCTTTTTGAATAGCCCTGTATAACTTTTACCAACAAGAAAACTTACCTTTAATGAGGATGTTTTGATTACGAAAGTTGAATAGTATGTGCAATTTAATGCAGCTGCAAAGACGCCTAATTGGATGTTGTATTCTGGATAGCAGAGGAGCACACTAACATCACACAGAAATCCACTCAACTATTTAATCATAGTACGGATTAAAGAGTTTACCTCAGGACAGGATTTACCTATCAGGCTGCACTTACACCGGGAAAACGCAAAGCATGACTTCGCGGTACAAATAATTGTCACATGTGTGAAATTCGCATGTTTTTCAATACGAAAAAAATAAAACAAATCGCTTTACACTTGCATTTAACTCACATGTACATGCAAGTGCGATGCAATTTTTAACTTGCCTATAACAAATACTGGACAGGTTTACAACAATATCACAGTAAAATATGATGTGCTGAAGTTTTTTCATTTTGCGCTATCGGTGTGAGCAAAAAATGGCTGTGTAAATTCACCCATTGGAAATCATAACAATGAGTTGATGCAATGTTTGAGTTCCATGTACCTTGCCAATGCACAGAAGTTACATGATTTTCTCACGCGCTGTAGAAGGGCAGTACATAGAATGGTCTGTAGAGGACTGTAGATAGGCATTTGTTTACCAGAGCAAGAGAAAAAAAACTGTGAGTGTGGCAGGAAGCAACATAAAAGTATCAGTTCCTGCCATACTCAGGGGGAAGTAGGCTGCCAGTCGGAGTGAAAGGCTGTAGCAGCAGCTAGCAGGAACTTGGAGCCTGAGGTCCATGTGGACCAGTCTGGGCACGTCACAAAGGTCTGACAGAGGAGGACACCCTCTAGATGGGTTGTGAACCTTGTGGGTTGTGAATCCTGAGATCGTGTATGTACCAAATCTGTTTTCTGTGATATGTGGAATAAAGCTGGTGGAAAACAAAATTGCAAATGATTCAAGTCTCCCGAGCCTTTTTGTACATGGTGCCAATCATCCTGACAAAAAGATAGCAATTAGAGATGAGCGAGCACCAAAATGCTCGGGTGCTCGTTACTCGGGACGAAATTTTCGCGATGCTCAAGGGTTCGTTTCGAGTAACGAACCCCATTGAAGTCAATGGGCGACCCGAGCATTTTTGTATATCGCCGATGCTCGCTAAGGTTTCCATTTGTGAAAATCTGGGCAATTCAAGAAAGTGATGGGAACGACACAGCAACGGATAGGGCACCAAAGTGTCCCTGCGCAGCCTTCAGCTGCCCTCATGCCACACCACCCTCATGTCTATTTATAAGTGCGTCTGCCATGAGGAGGAACCGCAGGCACACACTGCAGAGGGTTGGCACGGCTAGGCAGCGACCCTCTTTAAAAGGGGCGGGGCAATAGCCCACAATGCTGTACAGAAGCAATGAGAAATATAATCTTGTGCCACCGCCATCAGGAGCTGCACACGTGGGCATAGCAATAGGGGACCTATGTGCCACACACTATTCATTCTGTCAAGGTGTCTGCATGCCCCAGTCAGACCGCGTTTTTTTATAAATAGTCACAGGCAGGTACAACTCCGCAATGGGAATTGCGTGTGCACCCACAGCATGGGTGGCTCCCTGGAACCCACCGGCTGTACATAAATGTATCCCATTGCAGTGCCCTGGACAGCAGAGCTAACGTCAGATTAAATGCAGGTGGGCTTCGGCCCACACTGCATGCCCCAACCTGACCGGGGTTTTTAATTCATAGACACAGGCAGGTACAACTCCCTATTGTGAAGTCCCTGTGGATCGACAGCATGGGTGGGTGCCAGGAAGCCACCGGCGGTACATAAATATATCCCATTGCATTGCCCATCACAGCTGAGGTAATGTCATGTTTAATGCAGGTGGGCTTCGGCCCATACTGCATGCCCCAGTCAGACTGGGGTTCTTTAGAAGTGGACACATGCAGTTACATCTCCGTGTGGACTGACAGCATGGGTGGCTCCCTGGAACCCACCGGCTGTACATAAATGTATCCCATTGCAGTGCCCTGGACAGCAGAGCTAACGTCAGATTAAATGCAGGTGGGATTCGGCCCACACTGCATGCCCCAGTCAGACTGGGGTTCTTTATAAGTAGACACAGGCAGGTACAACTCCCTATTGTGAAGTCCGTGTGGACTGACAGCATGGGAGGGTCCCAGGAAGCCACCGGCAGTACATAAATAAATCCCATTGCATTGCCCAGCACAGCTGAGGTAATGTCATGTTTAATGCAGGTGGGCTTCGGCCACACTACATGCCCCAGTCAGACTGGGGTTCTTTATAAGTAGACACAGGCAGGTACAACTCCCTATTGTGAAGTCCGTGTGGACCGACAGCATGGGAGGGTCCCAGGAAGCCACAGGCGGTACATAAATAAATCCCATTGCATTGCCCAGCACAGCTGAGGTAATGTCATGTTTAATGCAGGTGGGCTTCGACCCACACTGCATGCCGCAGTCAGACTGGGGTTCTTTAGAAGTGGACACATGCAGTTACAACTCCGTGTAGACCGACAGCATGGGTGGCTCCCTGGAACCCACCGACGGTACATAAGTATATCCCATTGCAGTGCCCAGCACAGCTGAGGTAATGTCATGTTTAATGCAGGTGGGCTTCGGCCCACACTGCATGCCCCAGTCAGACTGGGGTTCTTTAGAAGTGGACACATGCAGTTACAACTCCGTGTGGACCGACAGCATGGGTGGGTGCCAGGAAGCCACCGGCGGTACATAAATATATCCCATTGCAGTGCCCAGCACAGCTGATGTAACGTCAGCTTTAATGCAGGTGGGCAAAAAATTAATTGGATTACACTGTAGGCGAGGGCCCCAAAAAATTGGTGTACCAACAGTACTAATGTACGTCAGAAAAATTGCCCATGCCCAACCAAGAGGGCAGGTGAAACCCATTAATCGCTTTGGTTAATGTGGCTTAATTTGTAACTAGGCCTGGAGGCAGCCCAGTTAAAATAAAAATTGGTTCAGGTGCAAGTTTCAACGCTTTAATGAGCATTGAAACGTAAAAAAGTTGTTTACAAAAATTATATGACTGAGCCTTGTGGGCTTAAGAAAAATTGCCCATTCGGCGTGATTACGTCAGGTTTCAGGAGAAGGAGGATGAATATTAACACAGATTGATGAAGCTAAAAGGTCAACGTTTTTGATGGTGATAGAGAACAATGCTTTCATCCGCGGGTGCAGCCTACGTATTGTTTAGGTATCGCTGCTGTCCGCTGGTGGAGAAGAGAAGTCTGGGGAAATCCAGGCTTTGTTCATCTTGATGAGTGTAAGCCTGTCGGCACTGTCGGTTGACAGGCGGGTACGCTTATCTGTGATGATTCCCCCAGCCGCACTAAACACCCTCTCTGACAAGACGCTAGCCGCAGGACAAGCAAGCACCTCCAGGGCATACAGCGCGAGTTCAGGCCACGTGTCCAGCTTCGACACCCAGTAGTTGTAGGGGGCAGAGGCTTCACGGAGGACAGTCGTGCGATCGGCTACGTACTCCCTCACCATCCTTTTACAGTGCTCCCGCCGACTCAGCCTTGACTGGGGAGCGGTGACACAGTCTTGCTGGGGAGCCAGAAAGCTGTCAAAGGCCTTAGAGAGTGTTCCACTGCCTGTGCTGTACATGCTGCCTGATCTCTGCGCCTCCCCTGCTACCTGGCCCTCGGAACTGCGCCTTCTGCCACTAGCGCTGTCGGATGGGAATTTTACCATCAGCTTGTCCGCCAGGGTCCTGTGGTATAGCATCACTCTCGAACCCCTTTCCTCTTCGGGTATGAGAGTGGAAAGGTTCTCCTTATATCGTGGGTCGAGCAGTGTGTACACCCAGTAATCCGTAGTGGCCAGAATGCGTGTAACGCGAGGGTCACGAGAAAGGCATCCTAACATGAAGTCAGCCATGTGTGCCAGGGTACCTGTATGCAACACATGGCTGTCCTCACTAGGAAGATCACTTTCAGGATCCTCCTCCTCCTCAGGCCATACACGCTGAAAGGATGACAGGCAAGCAGCATGGGTACCCTCAGCATTGGGCCAAGCTGTCTCTTCCCCCTCCTCCTCATCCTCCTCATGCTCCTCCTCCTCCTCCTCAACGCGCTGAGATATAGACAGGAGGGTGCTCTGACTATCAAGCGACATACTGTCTTCCCCCGCCTCTGTTTCTGAGCGCAAAACGTCTGCCTTTATGCTTTGCAGGGAACTTCTCAAGAGGCATAGCAGAGGAATGGTGACGCTAATGATTGCAGCATCCCCGCTCACCATCTGGGTAGACTCCTCAAAGTTTCCAAGGACCTGGCAGATGTCTGCCAACCTGGCCCACTCTTCTGTAAAGAATTGAGGAGGGTGACTCCCACTGCACCGCCCATGTTGGAGTTGGTATTCCACTATAGCTCTACGCTGCTCATAGAGCCTGGCCAACATGTGGAGCGTAGAGTTCCACCGTGTGGGCACGTCGCACAGCAGTCGGTGCACTGGCAGATGAAACCGATGTTGCAGGGTGGCAGCGTCCGTGTGGGACTTGCGGAAATGTGCGCAGAGCTGGCGCACCTTTCCGAGCAGGTCTGACAAGCGTGGGTAGCTTTTCAGAAAGCGCTGAACCACCAAATTAAAGACGTGGGCCAGGCATGGCACGTGCGTGAGGCTGCCGAGCTGCAGAGCCGCCACCAGGTTACGGCCGTTGTCACACACGACCATGCCCGGTTGGAGGCTCAGCGGCGCAAGCCAACGGTCGGTCTGCTCTGTCAGACCCTGCAGCAGTTTGTGGGCCGTGTGCCTCTTCTCTCCTAAGCTGAGTAGTTTCAGCACGGCCTGCTGATGCTTGCCCACCGCTGTGCTGCCACACCGCGCGACACCGACTGCTGGCGACATGCTGCTGCTAACACATCTTGATTGCGAGACAGAGGAGGAGGAGGAGGAGGAGGGTGCTTTAGTGGAGGAAGCATACACCTCCGCAGATACCACCACCGAGCTGGGGCCCGCAATTCTGGGGGTGGGTAGGACGTGAGCGGTCCCAGGCTCTGACTCTGTCCCAGCCTCCACTAAATTCACCCAATGTGCCGTCAGGGAGATGTAGTGGCCCTGCCCGCCTGTGCTTGTCCACGTGTCCGTTGTTAAGTGGACCGTGGCAGTAACCGCGTTGGTGAGGGCGCGTACAATGTTGCGGGAGACGTGGTCGTGCAGGGCTGGGACGGCACATCGGGAAAAGTAGTGGCGACTGGGAACTGAGTAGCGCGGGGCCGCCGCCGCCATCATACCTTTGAAAGCCTCCGTTTCCACAACCCTACACGGCAGCATCTCCAGGCTGATAAATTTGGCTATCTGCACGTTTAACGCTTGAGCGTGCGGGTGCGTGGCGGCGTACTTGAGCTTGCGCTCCAACACTTGCGCTAGCGACGGCTGGACGGTGTGCTGAGAGACATTGGTGGATGGGGCCGAGAACAGCCGAGGTGAGGGTGAGGGTGCAGGCCAGGAGACGGTAGTGCCTGTGTCCTCAGAGGGGGGTTGGATCTCAGTGGCAGGTTGGGGCACAGGGGGGAGAGGCAGCGGTGCAAACCGGAGGTAGTGAACGGCCTTTGTCCCACCTTGTGGGGTGCTTGGCCATCATATGCCTGCGCATGCTGGTGGTGATGGCTCCCCGGCTGATCTTGGTGCGACAAAGGTTGCACACCACTGTTCGTCGGTCGTCTGCACTCTCAGTGAAAAACTGCCAGACCTTTGAGCACCTCGGCCTCTGCAGGGTGGCATGGCGCGAGGGGGCACTTTGGGAAACAGTTGGTGGATTATTCGGTCTGGCCCTGCCTCTACCCCTGGCCACCGCACTGCCTCTTCCAACCTGCCCTGCTGCTGCACTTGCCTCCCCCTCTGAAGACCTGTCCTCTGTAGGCGTAGCAAACCAGGTGGGGTCAGTCACCTCATCGTCCTGCTGCTCTTCCTCCGAATCCTCTGTGCGCTCCTCCCTCGGACTTACTCCAATTACTACTACCTGAGTGATAGACAACTGTGTCTCATCGTCATCGTCCTCATCACCCACTGAAAGCTCTTGAGACAGTTGCCGGAAGTCCCCAGCCTCATCCCCCGGACCCCGGGAACTTTCCAAAGGTTGGGCATCGGTCACGACAAACTCCTCCAGTGGGAGAGGATTCGGAACCATTGCTGCCCATTCTGGGCAGGGGCCCGAGAACAGTTCCTGGGAGTCTGCCTGCTCCTCAGAATGTGTCATTGTAATGGAGTGAGGAGGCTGGGAGGAAGGAGGAGCAGCAGACAGAGGATTCAGAGTTGCAGCAGTGGACGGCGCAGAACTCCGGCTGTTCGATAGATTGCTGGATGCACTTTCTGCCATCCACGACAGGACCTGCTCACACTGCTCATTTTCTAATAAAGGTCTACCGCGTGGACCCATTAATTGTGAGATTAATGTGGGGACGCCAGAAACGTGCCTCTCTCCTAATCCCGCAGCAGTCGGCTGCGATACACCTGGATCAGGAGCTCGGCCTGTGCCCACACCCTGACTTGGGCGTCCGCATCCTCGCCAGCGTCCACGTCCTCTAGGCCTACCCCTACCCCTCAGCATGCTGTATTACCAGTAGTGCAGAAACAGAACACTGTAATTAAATGTGCCGCTTATTGGCCTGTGGTTGGAGGCTGACTTCGCTTCCGGAATGCACAGCAGAGCCAGGAAAGAATTTTGCGCAAGCCTGCTGTAACACTTAGCTGGTTGCGTATGAATTAGGACAACTACCCCCAGCAGAGACGCAGTACAGTCAGGACGGTCACAGGCAGCCCAAATAGATTTTTTTTCCCAAATGTTTTTGGAAAAGTCCACTGCCTATATAGACTGTATATGTCTTTCACTGTCCCTGCCTCACCACCACTACTGGCCCTGGACTATGTAAAATTACTGCAGACTGTTTCACTCTGGACAGGATGACAGCGGTGATGTAAGAGGCAACGCAGAGCTAGGAAAGAATTTTGCGCAAGCCTGCTGTAACACTTAGCTGGCTGCGTATGAATTAGGACAACTACCCCCAGCAGAGACGCAGTACAGTCAGGACGGTCACAGGCGGCCCAAATAGATTTTTTTTCCCAAATTTGTTTGGAAAAGCCCACTGCCTATGTAGACTGGATATGTCTTTCACTGTCCCTGCCTCACCACCACTACTGGCCCTGGACTATGTAAAATTACTGCAGGATGCAATGCTCTGGACGCAATGCTCTGCACGGCCGATATACAAAAAAAAAAAAATGTGCAACACTGCAAAAAGCAGCCTCAACAGTACTGCACACGGTCAGATGTGGCCCTAAGAAGGACCGTTGGGGTTCTTGAAGCCTAAAATCAATCCTAACACTCTCCCTATAGGAGCTCCGGCACCAGCAGCACTGTCCCTGATCTCTGTCAGAATGCATCTGTGGCGAGCCGCGGGAGGGGCCGATTTATATACTCGGGTGACACCTGATCTCGCCAGCCACTCACTGCAGGGGGGTGGTATAGGGCTTGAACGTCGCAGGGGGAAGTTGTAATGCCTTCCCTGTCTTTCTATTGGCCAGAAAAGCGCGCTAACGTCTCAGAGATGAAAGTGAAAGTAACTCGAATATCGCGTGGTGCTCGCCTCTAGTAACGAGCATCTCGAACACGCTAATACTCGAACGAGTATCAAGCTCGGACGAGTACGTTCGCTCATCTCTAATAGCAATCCTAAAAGTGAGTAACCCCCAGGTTGCCACACCATGTAAATAAGCCCTCATGCAGACACCACAGCTCCGACTCGACATGAAGTGTATGGCTGCGAAAGCACAAGACCATTTAATTCACTTCAATGGGACAGTTGGATATAGCAGAATCGATAAAAGCTGTTGTCAAACAACTTCTATATATCCTATGTATAGGCATGCAGTGGATTTTGTCATCTACAGGCTCCCATTTTAAAAAGAAAAAAAAAAGCGGTGTTTCACTTACAGCAACGGAAACAAGGTCATGACATAAATACAGGACAAACCAACCTCAGTATATACCTCATACAATACCAGAACCAAGCTCATAACAATTACACCCCAAAACGAAGTTTAGAACATAAATAGAGCACCAGAATCAAGCATAGTACATAAACACACCACCAAAATTAGTCACATACCATAAATACAGTAGCAGACTGTGTTGAAGGGTCATCGATGTGATACCAGAGTGCCTCCTGTCTAACCATTAAGATTAGAGATGAGCGAGTATACTCGCTAAGGCACATTACTCAAGCGCATAGTGCCTTAGCCGAGTATCTCCCCGCTCGTCTCTAAAGATTCGGGGGCCGGCGCAGGGGACAGGTGAGTTGCGGCGGAGAGCGGAGGGGAGAGAGATCTCCCCTCCGTTGCTCCCCGCTCTCCCCCGCCGCTCCCCGCCCCCGAATCTTTAGAGACGAGCGGGGAGATACTCGGCTAAGGCACTACTCACTCGAGTAATGTGCCTTAGCGAGTATACTCGCTCATCTCTAATTAAAGGAGATGTCCCGCGCCGAAACGGGTTTTTTTTTTTTTAAACCCCCCCCCCGTTCGGCGCGAGACAACCCCGATGCAGGGGTTAAAAAAACCACCCGCACAGCGCTTACCTGAATCCCGGCGGTCCGGTGACTTCAATACTTACCGCTGAAGATGGCCGCCGGGATCCTCTATCTTCGTGGACCGCAGCTCTTCTGTGCGGTCCACTGCCGATTCCAGCCTCCTGATTGGCTGGAATCGGCACGTGACGGGGCGGAGCTACACGGAGCTACACGGAGCCCCATAGAGAACAGCAGAAGACCCGGACTGCGCAAGCGCGGCTAATTTGGCCATCGGAGGCCAAAAATTAGTCGGCACCATGGAGACCAGGACGCTAGCAACGGAGCAGGTAAGTATAAAACTTTTGATAACTTCTGTATGGCTCATAATTAATGCACAATGTATATTACAAAGTGCATTATTATGGCCATACAGAAGTGTATAACCCCACTTGCTGCCTCGGGACATCTCCTTTAAGATGCCATTCTTTATATATAGGAGATTATTCTTATGGAATAAGGAAGTCTACTGTGCTATTCCATACAGTAGAAAGATATACTGTTCCAACAGAGATCAAAAGGGCACTTTTTTGTCCTTCGTTGGGTCAACAGATTTTTAGGGAGGATGCATGTACATTGGGAACTTTTGAAGGCATACATCCATTTGATGTGAGCAGGGCTCAAAAAGGAGATTCAGTGCCCATTTGCCATATATTGCTCCTGTAGTGTATTCCTGATCCGTAACTCCACAAGATGCTGCCGCATAGGCGAAAAAGTTCACTTGGCCATGTGGATCTAAGCAGGGCATTCGCCCTCAACCTAAGTCCATCAGTCCCCTCCTCTACAAGCTCATGGTCGGCCATAGCCAAGACTGGCCATGTACAGGGCCTTAAAATCCAGTCCATGCATAGACATATAATTCTGAAATCTCCCTTTTTCTTTGTTTCATCCTTTTTTCAACTAAACATTTTTTTTTTCAGGAAACTATCTCTTTCTGCCACAAATAACTGTAATTGGGCCTCCGCATAGCAAGCTTAATCCTCAGGACCATGTTACATTGTTTTCTACATTTTACTGCAGGAAAACTGAACTTAGATAACAAATAAAAAGACCCATCAGATGCTGCCAGACATCCCAACCCGACTTCAAAAACACAATCATCTCACGGCCGATATATCAAGAGAAGCCCGAGTTCCTCGTATCAATGCCCCGTGTTACCAGCTCTTCTGATCAACTCCAAATTTTCCCTATATCTCTTCCTTTCCCCCTCCCTGCAACGAGTGGGTTTCTTCTAGTAAATCAGAAGATTACGACGCCAGTAAATTTGGAGGTGAAAACCAGAAGGCATCACTTAAAAATTCACGACAGCAAATCAAATAGAATATGCGGAATAGAATTTCCCAGACAGTCGTACTTGGGCGGCTATTTCTACACTTGTATCATAATTTAAGATGCATTTTATGGCCAGATACATGTATATGAGCTTTGTATGGGAATGATGAGGTGACAAGAAAGATAATATAATAGTAGACGGAGGCTTCGGGAGGAAAAATAACAACAAAAATTGCCATTGTGTTTTAAAGATACACAATATTTTTGATAACTTTAGGAAATTAGGGTCTGGTGGGATCTTGGGACATAGAAAATATTTGGGGTCAACTATTCCCAAGTTGTCAAGCCCATAGCTATAGGAGGTGATAGAGGTTGCAATCATACCGGGGTCAATGATCACTCTACAACAGAATAGGACAATAGTTCTAGAAATGGCCGATGTTGGTTGGGCAACAAAATGATAGAATTGGGTTCAGGAACAAATGGATCCATCCATGGAATTACAACAGTGTCTGCCAGAGACATTTCAAGATACAGTTGCTATGTTTTCAGGCCCTTAAGAAACTAGAAGACTTGTAAGCAATGTTTCTATTCTTGAGATGCTAATTTTTGTTCCCCGAGGCTCCTTTTGGAAACTTTCGAATGAATTTAATATTTTTACATGTATTTCATGTCTTCAGACAAATCGGTATTTACATACAACACACTTCATGATGGGTCAAGTAGAATATATGTGCAATCAGAGTGGAGACAAATCAGTAAACGTGCCACAATAGACATTCTTCACCTGGGTCTTGACATGTCACTATATTCAATGATGATATCAGTAAATACATTATAAAAAGTATTCATTTCTGTAGTGAGATAGATTTATCCAACCTGATACATTTTGTGCATGGTGGAACCCAAGCCGTGGTGCCTGGAGGGCGACTAAGACCCATCTACCATATAAGAAGACACTAGTATTATGCATGGTACATGGTAGGTGTGGAGCCCTGGTACAGGTTTTCCAAAGGAGTCCAGAGCTGAGAGTCCACTTGGGATTTCTACCCCTAAAGGTTCACTACTGGCTGGGAATCTTTTCAATGTCTATGACACTTTACAGTGCATCCGGAGGGGTACTGTTTCTTCTTGTGGAGAGTGCCAAGTAGGCATAAGAAGACTTATAGGCCATGCAATGCTCCTCTGGAAAATTTGGTATGCAAAGGGAAGATGGAATAACGCCCCTTAAACACCAACTATTAGCATACTGTATAGGGAAGCTACCTTCCAATAGGCAGCTCTGCAGAGGCATTGTATGGATTTGGATATTACACAGCCTAGACTAGATAATGATTTGGAAAGTCACCACTAGTGTTCCCTCTAGGTCATGCACTGCGAAAACAGATGCGAAGAATGGGGTGGAGCAAAAACTGGTAGCAAATAAATAGCCCAAAATGCGGACAAGGGCCGTGATGGTTAGAAGTGTGCCAGAGAATCTGGAGGTGCTGCTGACCAGAGAACGCACCAACTAAGTGCATTATTCTAATTTTCATTTACATTTGGATATGTGGCTCATGGTGCCCAATTTATGTTATGGGCTTGGTTCTGGTACCACATTTATGTTATGGGCTTGGTTGTGGTACCACATTTCTGTTTATGAGCTTGATTCTCACACATTATTTATTCACTGAGCTGTTCTAGTGTGGGTATGCTGCTTTCTGTACAAGTAGAATGCAATCAGACTGCTTATTAGTGCAATATATATAGCTTTTTTCCTATGATGAGGGGTGCCGAAACAAAGTGCACCCAGGCTGCGATGTAACCTAAGGCAAGCACTGCTGGTGGGCCTAAGGAACCCAGTCCAACACTGATTACAGACCCACAGTAAATTCATTGCCAATGGTTGCAGATGTGTTTGAATTTCTAATATTTGTCAATTTCCTTTTTTTCAACTCATTATTAGTGATGACAATTCATGTCTTCATTTCCAGCGTGTAGCATGCAGCAGATGTACAATATCTCTCTTCTTCTGCGAGATATTTTCAGATACCGTATATCGACCCATGGATTGGCATGGAAAGCTTCACATTGGCTCTGCCCTGTATGGATTGGGTCGGTTATCTACTGTACATCAGTTCATCAAGAATCAGTAATCTGCTGCTATATAAATAGACTGGACTTATCTTCCCCATAACGAGCTTATAATGATTACTAAATGTAAATTCACACAGCTCAAAGAAACAGCTTCACTGAATATTAAGCAGTATATTAACGAAAATTGCCCCATTACTGTGGAACATCTGTCCTGGCGATCTCACTGATCTCTAATCAATGTCCTATCATTAGAACTGGTACACAATTACTAACGCCATGTCTGTGGGTTTAGCAGAAAACTTGATAAAATAAAGTATTTAATAAAAAAAAAGTTCTTAACGGGATTGTCCTCTTAAGGGAAGTCTCTAGATTTGGATATTCTCTATTAGCAACATTGGAGAAGAGCTGCAAAGCACAACAGGAACACCTTTGTTATCTGCAAGTAATATAAACACCCATCAGAAATGAAAAATCTTGTTACTTGTATAGCGCCAATTTCAGGTAATTTAATTTTTTACCAAGCTGGGTACTCATTTTATGGACTTCGGAAGGATGGAAGGCTGAATAAATCTTGAGCTGGCTACCTGAACCAAGCGGGGATTGAACTCGCAACCTTCAGGTCATGAGTGAGTGCTTAGGACTGCATTTCTGCTGCTTTAAGACTCTGTGCCACATGAGGCTCAGTTTCAAAGTGGACAATTCCATAATTTTTTTTCCCCTCTAATGGAAAAGACATTTCCCTAGATGAATAATGGCACTTCATAGTTGTCACAGATGGGAATTCACCTTGGTACCTTATCATAATTGGCACACTATTTTATTGGCAGTACTATTGCTATTAAAGCCAGCCTTAGCTATGTGTGACCCATATGGTCGCACAGGGCGCTAGTCACCAGTTTGTAGGAGGACACCAGACAGATGTAGACTGGGGGCAATCACACCTCCATAGGTGTGCCTGACCAGATGATCATGTTCCTCTGATCAGCAGCATTTCCTGACTTCACTCTTCCCATCTGATGTTCCAAGGCACTATTCTCAGCCCATTGGCACTCCCACAACAAAATTCCTTAGTTTTACTACTATATGTTGTGGACTTGGGTCTGGTCTATGTACTGAACTTGTTTCTGGTGCTGTATCTAGGTACTGAGCTTGATTCTTGTGCTGTATTTATGTTATGAGCTTGGTTCTGCTGCTGTATTTTTGTTATAATCTCGGTACTGGTGATATGTTTATGCTTTAAGGTTCATTCTGCTAACATATTTATATTATGAGCTTGGTTCTGCTGCTGCCTTTATGTAATAAGCTTAGTTCTGGTGCTATATTTATGAAATGAGCTTGATTCTGATGCTGTAATTTAGATATGACCTTGGTTGTAGTGCAGTATTTATGTTATGAGCTTAGTTCTGGTGCTGTATTTATGTTATCAGCTTGCTTCTGGTACAGTATTCATTCAATTTAGTGTCCTGGTGTGGATATATTGATATTTTGTTGCTCCCTGCACACACAGAATACAAGCAGACTGCCTATTGTCTCATAAATGTTCACAACGTCGTAGTTTTGGCGCACGGTCCGGCTGTAGGGAGTGGGGCCACGCATGACCCATCACATCTGCTATATTTATATATAATCTATGACAGAAATTGGTGCAGGTTATAGTCAAAAACAACTTTAACTACAAGTTTGTTTACATTTCCATCTGACACCATGAAATGCCTCCAAATAAGATGAGTGCGTTAAAGTAGTTTTCCCATTACTTAAAATTGCTTTTAAGACACTCTCTTAATTTCATGGTTTCTGCTAACTAGAAAATGTGTCTGCTGCAGCCAATCACTGGTTATAGAAGATCACTGTTGTAGCCAATGATTGGCTCCAGGAGTCACATGTCCTGGACAGCAGAAACCAGGAAGTACAGAGTGGCTGTGGAGCAATTTCAACCCCTTAGTGACCACCCCATAGTGTTTTTACGGCCTGCTTTGCTGGGCTTTAATCCCCAGAAACGTAAAAACATTCTTACCCTGGGGATTAAAGCGCTGCAGGCTGTGGACATGACAGCTCCACGCTGTTAGTTACCGGATGTAGCCGACAACACCTCCTGTCATGTGATCGCTGGTATTCGGTTGATACAAGAGATGAGCGAGCATACTCGTCCGAGCTTGATGCTCATTCGAGTATTAGGGTGCTCGAGATGCTCGTTACTCGAGACGAGCACCACGCGGTGCTCGTCTCGATTAAACGAGCACTGACCATTGAATTCAATGGAGCCGGCAATACAGCCGGCTCCATTGAAAGCAATGGGCTGCCGGCTAGCGCGGGATTAATTTTCGGGAAGGGCCTAAAAATATAAGCCCTTACCTGAAATTCATCCAAAAATGTGTAAAAAGTAAAAAAATATATATACTCACCTTGTCCCAGCAGAACGATGTTAGCCCATTGAATTCAATGGAGCCGGCAATACAGCCAGCTCCATTGAAAGCAATGGGCTGCCGGCGAGCGCGGGATGAATTTTCGGGAAGGGCTTAAAAATATAAGCCCTTACCTGAAAATCATCCTAAAATGTGTAAAAAGTAAAAAAAAAAATATACTCACCTTGTCCTGGCAGAACGATGTTAGCCCATTGAATTCAATGGAGCCTGCAATACAGCCGGCTCCATTGAAAGCAATGGGTTGCCGGCGATCTCACAATTAATTTTCGGGAAGGGCTTAAATATATAAGCCCTTCCCTGCAATTCATCCAGAAATGTGTAAAAAAAAAATATATATATATATATATATATATATATATATATATACTCACCTGGTACCGGCAGACAGAGTTCAGCGGCGGCCAGCTGGCAGTTCTCCTGAACTGCTCTCTGTAGTATTCAGCAGCCTGGGATTTAAAATCCCCGCCTGCTGAATGAGCTGCCTCTGATTGGTCACAGCCTGACCAATCAGAGGCAGCTCTCACTCACACCCATTTATGAATTCATGAATGGGTGAGTGAGTGCTGCCTCTGATTGGGGGGAGGTCTCACTCTTGCCACTATTGTGGCTTAATAGTGAGACCTCGGAGCCCAAAATGCAGCCCTGCATGTTGCTCCTCGCCTGCCCTATCCATTTCTTTGTTTTTTACATGACTTTGGTGATTTGCTAAGATTTTCACAAATGAAAACCTTAGCGGAGCACCAGTCATATACAAAAATGCTCGAGTCGCCCATTGACTTTAATGGGGTTCGTTACTCGAAACGAACTCTCGAGCATCACTGAAAGTTCGACTCGAGTAATGAGCACTTGAGCATTTTGGTGCTCGCTCATCTCTAGTTGATACGCATTAAACAGAATAAAAAGTAAAATAAAGTTTCAGCTCCCCTTTACTGATCCATAATGGGAGCTGAGGATACTCAGCCCCATCCTCCTCAATGTCCCACGGCGTTCTCGTCCTCCAGGACCTGACACAGTTCTTCTGCGCATGCACGCCAGGCATCATTACGTCACACGCATGCGCAGAAGCCTGGGAGGCCCGGGAAATTTTAAAACTCCCTGCTCCCGGCTAGTATGAGTAGCTGAGAGTACAGAGCTGTCATCGGGAGCTGCTGTATGCAGTTCCCGGTCCCATGACCACTGTTATCCAATGGATAACAGTGATCATGTAAAAGTTTTAAAAAAGTGTAAAAAAAACTTTGTTTTATCTTCCCTCATGGATAATATCCATGAGGGGAGATGAAATTACAAACCTTACCCCATCTTCTGTGCACGCGCCCGTTGCCAGAATCACGGTTGCATGCTCAAAAGCCGTGGATTGCTGTGGTCATTTAAAATCTCCCTGCTCCTGGCTTCCAAACATAGCTGAGAGCCTGGATATTTCATAGGGGTACGCGGTTCTCGCTCATGTGATCACTGCTATCCAGTGGATAATGGCGATCACGTAAACGTTTTAAAAAAGTAAAAGTTTGACCTCCCATCACAGATCAGATCGATGAGGGGAGGTGAAATTACTTACCTAAGGCCTCCAGCAATGTCCCCCGAGTGGATCCTTATCCGCGAGAGCATGGAGCAGTGATCGAGGGCCGCGGTGAACGGATTCCGGTCAAATGTTCGCATTTATCTAATGGATAATGGCGATCAAGTAAAATTTAAAAGACAGTTGAAGTTTGATGCTCCTTTCGGTTTGGGCCCCTAAGTGCATACAGACATAAGAATAGGGCCACAATGGGTATGTTTCTGAACACAGGAGGGTATCCATTTTGGGGTGAACGTCTTCATACCTATGTGTGCTGTCCAAAAAAAATTGTATTTAAAATGACACAATTGCCAAAAAAATGAAAATCGTAATTTTTTCCTTCTGCTTTGCTTAGATTTATTCCAAAAACTGTTGGGTCAGAACACGCAGTACATCCCCTAGATGAATTTGTTAAGGGGTCTAGTTTTCAAAATGGGGTAATTTGTGGGGGTTTCTATCATTCTGACACCCATGAGCCTTTGCAATCTTGGTTTAGTGTTGGAAAACAAAATGTTCCTCAAAATGTTAATAATCAATGTTAAATTTGTAAGTCTCTAAATGGTTTTAAAAAAACTAAAGTTTTTCAAATGTGCGTCCAGAATAAAGTGAACAGATGGAAATATATATATCATATAAAATTTGTACAGTATGTTTGCACATTTTTGAGATATTGCAGTTGAAAATATGAAAAAATAACAATTTTTTCAAAATTTTCCCAATTTTAGCACTTTTAATAAATATGCACGAATTCTATTGGTTTATTTTTACCACCTAAATGAAGTACAACATGTGTCAAAAAAACAATGTCAGAGTTACTTAGATATGCAAAATCTTTACGGAGGTATTCTATGCTAAAGTGACACATGTCAGATTTCCAAAATTTGGCTTGGTCATTAAGGCGCAAACAGGCTTGGTCACTAAGGGGTTAAGTAATGGGAAAACCTCTTTAAAAGGCTTTTTGGTCATAGCGGGGTGCAGTGTTTACTTACATCGGTGTGTTTATTAGAAATTGTACACTCCTTAGTAAATTAGGTGTATTTTACTTCAGTACAGCTTATATCAAGACAAGGGAGCAATAGGAAATGTCTGACTTGATGTAATCTCCCCTATGTGTGACTTTAGCCTAATAGCAACTTCACACGAGCGTTTGCATTTGTGTGCGCCTCAACGTTGTGTTTTTGCAGAATAGAGACGCTGCAACACCATAATATAAAAAATTTCAATTTATCTTTCAATAGGGAGTCTTATCGAGGAACTACAAAAATGCTAAATTATAGGAAGGCAAAGTTGAATCAGCTTAGAGATACCCTTAACCTTATTGACTGGGACAATGTCCTCAAATTAAAGCACAGGCAATAAATGGGGATTTTCAAAAAACGTCTTAAATACTCACTGTGAGCGGTTCATACCTTACAGGAATAAAAGGGTTAGGAATAGGTGAAAACTAATGTGGCTCAATAAAGATATAAAGGGGACAATAAACAGCACAAAGAAAGCTTTTAAACTACTAAAAGAAGAAGGCAGCGAAGAAGCACTAAAAACATATAAGAAAAACCATAAATTATGTAAAAAGCAAATAAAAGCAGCAAAGGAGGAGACAGAGAGACCCATTGCCAAGGAGAGTAAGGGCTCCTTCACACAGGCACTGCAATTCTTGTCCGTCTGTGTGATAGCCGCAGCGCGCCCGAAAATCGTATGGATGAGAAGTAGCCATGAGCAACAGCTGCATCGTCCTTTTTTGACACCCTGCTTGTCTTCTGCATCCTCCGCTGGCAGCGCAAGGTGATCGCTCATCTTGCACTGTAAATGACACAATGATTATCGCTCAAAAGTCTCTTGAGCAACATCTTTTAAGCAATAATTGTTGTGTCTAAATGGGCTTTAACCCAGGAAGAAGTGCAGAACCACCTTAAAAAGATTAAAATAAACAAATCGCTGGGTCTGGATAGCATACACCCCCGGGATCTAAGGAAAATAAGTCATGTGATAGACAGACCATTATTTCTTATATCTAAGGACTCTATAGTGAGAGGGTCTGTTTCACTGGATTGGCACATAGCAAATGTGGTGCCGATATTCAATATGGGGTCAAAAAATGAACCTGGAAACTACAGGCCGGTAAGTCTTACTCCTATTGTAGGTAAAATGTTTGAAGGATTTCTAACAGAGTACCTACCACAAGGGAAATAGCTGTATAACTCCAGATCAGCATGGGTTTAGGAGAAACCAACCTGATCAGCTTCTATGAGGAGGTAAGTTCTAGACTGGACAGAGAAGAGTCATTGGATCTTGTGTATCTGGACTTTTCCAAAGCGTTTGATACTGAGCCGCATAAAATATTGGTATATAAAATAAGAACGCTTGGTCTGGGGGAGATTGTGTGTAAGTAACTGGTCAGTGATAGAAAGCAGAGGGGGATTATAAATGGTACATACGCTGATTGGGTCACCATTACTAGTGGGGTCAATATTAGTAGTCAATATTGGAGGGCACACCGTTATTAGTGGGGCACCAGTGGGTTCAGCATTGGAGGGGACACTGTTACTAGTGGGGTACCACAGGAGTCAGTATTGGATGGGTCACTGTTACTAATGGGGTACTACAGGGTTAAGAATTGGGCCATATACTTTATAATATATTTATTAACAACATTGTGGAGGGATTGCACAGTAAAATACCAATCTCTGAAAATGATACCAAACTATGTAGAGAAATTGACACAAGAAAGGACAGTATATATGTGTATACTACATATGTAAATGTAAAGTTATGCACATGGGCCGAAACCTCTGGGCAAAACTGACATGGAAAAGGACTTAGGGATTTAGGTTAACTATAACCTCAACTGGAGCAACCAGTGTCAGGCAGCTGCTGCCAAGGCAAATTGAATCACAGGGTGCATCAAAAGAGGTCTAAGGGCACATGACAAGAACATTGTTCTTCCTCTTTAGAAGTCAGTGGTCAGACCACACTGGGAATATTGTGGACAGTTTGGGCACTGGTACTCAAGAAGGACATATCAGAGCTTGAGCGGGTACAAAGGCAGGCAAACTAAAGTAATAAATGGAATGGGCGCGCTCCAAGACCCAGAGAGGTTATCAACATTGGGGTTATTTAAAAAAAAAGAGCTGAGGGGCGACCTAATAACTATGTATGAATATATTAGCAGACAATACAGAGATCTCTCCCATCATCTATTTATACCCAGGACAGTGACTGTAACAAGATTTCGACACAACATAAAAGGGGCTTCTTTACTGTAAGAGCAGTGAGACTATGGAATTCTCTGCCGGAGGACGTGGTGATGGCGACTCACTAAAAGAGGTTAAAAGGGTCGTGTAAGAGGGTGTGAAGTTATATCACTGATTACTTCAGAAGGGTCGGTGATCTGGAGATTATTCCAATTACCCGATTGGAATTGGGGAGGAACTTTTTTCCCTTAAATGAGGAAAATTGGCTTCTACCTCATTGGCATTTCCTGCCTTCCTCTGGATCAACATTGGGTAATAGACTTAACTAGATGGTCATAGGTCTTTTTTTCAGTTTTGCACACTATGTTACTATGACACGTATTGATCTCACAGAGAGCAAGATGTGACTGGAAGACGTGTGTACTCATTTTCCGCACCATCTCTCAGCTGAGATATGTTGAGAGCTGGTGTCTCTCCAGACCGCAATATCACAGGCTGCTGATAAACCGCGCATAGGTAAAACAGCCATTGATCAGGGGGTTTTAAGTAATGTTATTTGAAGGCAGATCTTATACTTTCCATACTGCTCAGAAAATATGGTTAATAGTCTATCTCCGCTATCTCGGCTCCCCCGTGCTTCACACTAATCTCACTTCACTTATGTTCTTTTTCAATTAATTACAGTCATTTACAAGATGAGCATATCCTCTCTCCTGGGGAAATCTGGGGAGAATCATTTGCACAAGGAACAGGAAAAAAACTTCTAAATAAGACTTGGGTATAGAAAGGCAATTCATCTATTGATTGCCTATCAAGCATTTGGCCTATTAAGTCAATTTCCATTAGAAGAGATGAGAGCAGTAACACTGGGTAGGTCTGCAGGTTGTGATGCCTTCTAGTGTACAGATATTTATATTGCTCCAGATCATGCTCTCTATCAATCAAGTGTCTCTAAAAGAAAATCTTATTTGTATAGCGCCAATTTATTCCGCAGTGCTTTCGGGCAATTTATTTATTACCCCCCCCCCCCCCAGCAAGCTGGGTACTCATTTTAACTACCTCGGAAGGATAAAACACTGAATCAACCTCGAGGTTAGTACCTGAACCATGCAGAGATTGAACTTGCAACCTTCAGGTCATGAGTGAGAGCTTAGGACTGCATTTATGCTACCTTAACACTCTGCGCCACACTGGGCTAAAAAAAAGTTCAGCATGCCATACGAAAAACAGCTGAAGGATGGCTTTCATTGCAAGCCTTTCTGATCAGATCTTTTAACTTATACCCAAACCTCCTGAGCCCTCTGGCCCTGCAGGGGTCATGGTGGAGGGGCCTCCCCTCCCAAGATGTAGGGAGATCCATCCAGCATCTACCTTGGCTATCGCTGAAGCATCTTTCAGAGCTCAAAATACCTATAAGGGCTTACCTTGAATGGTACGTCGAGTTGTAAAGGGGTGAAGAACATGATGGTCAACTGCCTCTCTAGAACCCCAGGAAGGACAACCATGTGAGTGCTAGACCAATGGAAAAGTTCATCTTTAACCCTTTCCAATCCACTGTCTGACTTCTGAAGACATTATGATTTAAGGCTGTACAGCTCCGATGTTGGAAGACAGCCGTCTGGGTTCTCTTACTGTATATTGCCAGCCTCTCTGCTGTCAGAGCCTATCCAACGTGTCCCCTCATGCAGTACTGGCTTTAGCCAGCATATAGCGCCGTTGTATAATGGCAGAAAAAGAGTAAGCCCACTAGGAAAACCAGGATACAAATTGGTATGGAAAGGGTTAATGGCCTTGTTGAATGACAAGCTCTATAGGAGCTGTAATTTAATAAAGTTGTAGTATTTGAAGTACAATTAAACTTTCAGCAAACTTCTGACATATCAGAATTTTTATTCTGTGGGGTTTGGGTGCCGAGACCCTCACCAATCACTAAAATAGAGGTGCTTATCTCAGCGTTGTGCCTAATTGGTTCTTTTCACCTCTTCTTGGTGTAGTATGAAGGCTCCATAGAAAGTCTACAAGTATATAGACCAGTCAGGGCACAGCACTTGGCTGATTGCTTCTGCCCCTTTATTTGAGTGATCAGTTATGGTTTCCACACCAATCAAAGGCATGTCAAAAGTTTGCCGAAAGTTTAGCTACCCTTTCTATACAATATATTGACAAAAATATTGGGAAACCCATCAATTCTGTGCTGTCAGGCGAAGTGGATATGCAATTCAGATGTGTGAGCATTAGGTATAAGGGACAGTATCACACAGGCATATTCCAGTACAGAAACCATTAGAATGCCACCAGGTGTAGACCCTACAATGGGGTCTGGTGGTGGGATGTCACCAACCAATCAGTATGGACATCGCAGCACTTTTGGACCTTCCAAAGTCCACTATTGGCAACGGTCTTCAGAAATTGAAACCAACTGGTGTGTGTGGTGCAGCCACATTCAGGTAGACCTCGTAAACTGACAGAACATGGACAACGACGCCTTGTACGAGCTGTGAACACATATCATCTGCCCTCGCTCAGGAGGTCTCACAGGCCATTAGAACATCCATTAGCACCAGAACCATCTGTAGAGAACTGCATGTGAAAGGTTACCATGGACAAGCGGCTGCACCCAACATCACAGCAGTGAATACACAGCGGCGCCTGCAATGGTGCTTGGAGCGTCGGACTATAAATGAGTGGAAGCAAGTGTTGTAGACAGATGAATCATAGTACACCATCTTCAGATCAGATGGCCACCCTTGTGTGTGGCTGTTGCCTGGAGAGCGGTTTCTACGCGACTATCTGCGATTTCTACCCAACAGTGAAATTTGGAGGAAGTTCTTTTATGGTATGGGGGTGTTTCTGTTGGGAAGGACTAGGGCCATTGGCTATAGTGAAGTCCACACAACGCCAATGGGTACAGAGACAACGTGGCATTACTATCCTGTGGCAATACTTTAGTACAGCTCCGTGTCTCTACCAACATGACCAAGCACCATGTCATACAGCACACAGTGTTGAGGCTTGGTTTAAAGAGCAGAACATCTGCAAATTTCATTGACCAGCCCAAAGTCCAGATCTCAATCTTATCAAGCATCTTTGGGACAAAGTACAATGCCGTATCCATACATGTCCAATAAGCCTGTCATCTCCCACATCACTATCTGAAGCTCTCCTCCAGGAATGGAGGTAAATCCCTCCACACATCTATGGGAATTTGATGAAAAGCAGCCTAGTAGAGCTACTACAGTCATTGAGGCCAACAGTGGCCAACACCATACTAGAAAATGTGAATAAAATCTATTTTCACTACTTTCTTTGTGTTTCTCAATGCTTTTTTCAACAAAGTGTACAAAAGGGCCTCATGCAAACCCTGACTCAGTTGCACTCTGGAACATCCCAAAAACTGCCATGGAACACCCCATTTTCTACACCAAGAAGCCTCTAAGACACCTGTAAAGTATCTACAATCTCATACTGTAAGTGATGCTCTCAATGGAGAATATCTCCATAATACAGCATCCTTTAGAGCATGCTACATATGAAAATGGAGGCATATGGACAATTTCATAACTATAGGTGGTGCAGAGGTAGCAGTCACACTTGAGTCCTGGTGCTTAATAGGCCCCAAAGATGCCTCTGCCACATAAGAAGACACCAGTATTATAATTTGTTGGGGATCTGTTTCAGCTTTTGCACAAGATCACAGGAGCTACAGGTTATACTTCTACATATAGAAGTATATTTTGGCCCCAGGGGTTACAACTCAACACTACAACTGTTGGCATGAGCCCTTAGACCAGTATACCCCTTCAAGAACTGTAACTAAACTTTGTATTAAAGGGAATGAGGATTACAAAAAACATGGCTGCTATGTTCCAAAAACAGCATCACACCTGTTAATGGGTGAGGTTCAGCTCCATTGAAGTGAAAGGGGCAGAGTGACAATACAAGACACAACCTGTGGACAGCGTGGCACTGTTTTTTAGAAGATAGCAGCTGGGTCTAAATGTTATCCTTGCAGATTAAAAGATGAAAGTACAAAGACTCGTCATTGCAGTGCATGCTGAGACGGCAATTATTACGTTATGATTTTCTAAAATGGCCTTAATTACTTAATCATCGCTCCGGCAGTGTCATCCTGTGTGACCACATTGTGAAATAATTCATCGTGGGCCGCTAGCAGAGGCTTGTGAGGACGCATTTGTTTGTGATATTGCGTTACCCGATAATATGTCAAGTTTTTTGAAATGTCAATAAATGGAAGATGATTTAATTAAACAGAAAGTACATGTAGATTTCGCGTTGGTCGTCTGCGATGTTTTAGCCAATTAGAGTGGCGGGCGCTGTGGGATAGCAGCTTTAAGTGACCCAATTTACCAGCTCAATATGACATTTTCATAACTGGCACGGTGTTAATTGCTTGCAGATATTGTGATGATTTGTTGTCTTGTGATTAAATAGTGATGAGTATCCGTCCAACACTTGATGTGTGAATCTCAGAAGGATCAAAGCAAATGTGCGCCAAAATAGAATTTCCTTACTTCACACGAGACAAAGGCAAATAGTAACATTATAGAAGAAAATGTCACGCTTAAAACCCTTAAAGGGATATTCCCATCTTCTATCCACAGGGCTGATAGAAGCAGGTATCACGACATCGGCTAAGGGTGCCCCAACTGTTTATGCTGCATGAGACGAAGTGAAATGGCCCTTAACCCCACCCCCCACAAAAATTTTTTACAGGCATTGAAAGTACCAATACACAAGATACCAAACACATATTTGAACCATTGGTACTTGTCTAAAGTGACAGCGGAAAATAGTTCCCCCAGTAGTGGCCCCAATAGTAAGTGTCCCCTTAGTGGCCCCAATGGTAATAATGACTCCCTTAATATCCCTAGTAGTAATAGCAAGCCAATTAGTGTACCCAGTAGTAATATTGACTCCCATAGTTGCCATAGTAGTAAAGGTGACCCCCATAGGGGCCCCAGTAGTAATAGTGACCCCTAAAGTAATCCCACTAGTATTAGTGCCTGATAGTGAACCTCTAGCAGGGCAGCAACCCAGCAAGTATCTAACTCACTCGGTCTGTAGATCCGGTGGCTGTTGCTGTAACCAGTCTGTGACCCCAGACTTCCCCCCAGCATTTGCCGTATGTTCAGGATGGCGTCTGCGTGCAGGAATGCAGATGCCAGGGAGAGAGGTCAGGGGTTACTAATTACAACAGCAACCATATCTACTGACTGAGTTAAATGCTTGTCATGTTGCTACCCAGCTGGCAATTATAAATACTGACTGGGCCAGTGACTTACCAGCGGGGTGACAACCTGCTGCTGTCCCTCTCAGGTCCTGAAGACTGCTGCCTGAGGCAGCGGGCTCAGGTTGCCTCATGTTAGGGGCGCCCTTGTGGTCGGCAGCCATTTTTCCTTATTACATACCTGTGTGGTGATTGCCCCCACAATCATTAAGTTGTCCATTTCTGTCACGTTGGTCAAAATTATATTCAGCTGTTGGAATCTATAGAGTTGTGACTCAGCTTTCCAAGACTGGAATGATATGGAAATTCCACCTAGTTTTGCAGTTCTCTATTCTTAGCTTAAAAGAAACCTGTCACCTGGAACTGGTGAAAGCAATCGCATCTAAGGCAAAGAAAAATAACAGAGTATGCCAAAGCTTATTTTACTACAGCCCAAAATGCAGTCATACCTTGTAAAATGTAGGTTTAATCCTTCCTGTAATCTATTGAAATGAACCCTGAATGGTCAGGTGGGCAGGTCTGGCAAATCTCTGTTGCCGAAAGTGCCCTCCAATCCTCGGGTACTCTCTGTATAATTGATGGGTGACATGGATGATGTCTTCTACATCATCCACAGACCCAACCAAATCGCACATACTTGGAAATGCGCAGATTATCCCATTTTCTTCTGGGCATATGCAGGTCTGTGTTGCGTAACGTGTGCACAAAATTTGGACGGGTCTGTACATGGTGTGGGAGACACCTTCCACTTCATCTATTAATTGTATAGAGAATGGCTGGAGATTGGAGGGCACTGTGGGCAGGGGACAAAATAAAGGCCTTGCCATTGGATTCCCACCATTTAAGGGCAAAAACACATGGGTGCATGCCCTAATACGCTCACTGATACGGAGCATATTAGCGCATTAACTGTTTTGGTTTTTTTGACTATTTGAACTCTGCGCTAGTGCAGGAAACAGGAAGAAAACTATGTGCAAGAAAAATAGGACAAGTCCTGTGCGTAGTATTAACGTGCAAGAATCCCGATAGTGAAAATAAAACCATTGAAATCAATGATTTCGTTTTGTCCTGTTGTGCGGCCATGATTTTCACGGCTGCCTAACGGAACTAAAACTTACCCATGTGTTTAAGCCCTAAGAGAATGGCAGTCCCGAAGGTTCCTGAACAAGTTGATCTGTGGCTAAGCATGCACACTACCATTCTATTCAATTCAATTGGACTGCTAGTGCTTGAACTCAGCGATCTCCATTAGTCCCATGAATGGAGTGGTAGCAATTATAAACGTCCACCACTTCATTTATATGGGGACCCCCTTTCGTGGTGATTGATGGAGATTCCAGCACTCGGCCCCAGACCAATCTATCCAGTGGATAGGTGATAAATTGATGTCACTACATTACCCCTTTTAAGTACTATTGCATTAGAAGGTGGATATGCCATAATGTGCCATAGAAAAGCTGAGTGATGACCTCTGAGAAATCTGCAGTGCAAGCCATCTTAGCCCTGGATGCATACTTCCAATTTCTTCTGCAAACACTGCAAAGAGGCAGATTTATGCATGTTTTGCACCAAAAGGTGGATCCAGTGAGCTTAGACCAATTAGGGCTTTAAAAGGATTGTCTAAGACTATAAAGACTTTTCCTGCTGATGACCTATCCTCAAAATAGATTGGCAATAGTTGATCAGCGGGGGTCCATGCTTAGGATCCTCATCGATCAGCTGATCTCCAGTGAACAGATAGTGGTGTCAGTATTGCAGTGGCCTGGTTTGGTAGGGCAGGCATAGCTGGTATTGAATTCAATGTAATACCAACAATACAATACAGACACCACAATCTGTTCAATGGGAGCAGTACCTGTAGCCTATGGTATGTGAACAACACTATTTACTTCTAGTGCAGTCCATACTGACAGCAATGCCAGAAATCAACTGGTCTTCGAAAATCCTGAGTGACAAACCGTTAAAAACAGCTACTGATGACCCATCCTGAGGATAGCTCATCAATAGAAAAGGTCCCGGACAACCTCTTTAAGGAAGTTGATTAATAAACTCTGTGAGGCCTTAAAAGATAGCCATATTGGTTGCCATATAGCTTTCCTAAAGGAAAACCAGTTTAAACCAAATGAATGATGTAGCTGTGTTTGGCTTTGTAACACCCCTTTCTGTATCGATCTGAAATTTACCTATTTGTCTATAAAAGTTGTGTCTTAATATAATAAATCAAAATATCTCTTGGGTAACACATCCCATTGTGTTGTATGAGATGATTTTCTCCGAGCTCGTACCAACCATACCTAATATGGCACCCATAGTATATCTAAAAGTGCAATTGTGCTAACACAAGGATCAATCAGTACATAACTAGACAGATATGCCATTGAAGGTTTTTTTTGGACAAATACTATTGATCATCTATCCTCGGAATAGGTCATCAATAGTTGATCACTGAGGATCTGTCAGTTAGAATCCCCGGTAATCAGCTGATCACCTGGTTTTCTGACATCATCATCAGAGTTGGACCAGGAAGTCTGTAAGGTGAAGCCGTCAATTAGGACCTGGTCACATGACCGTATGTGTATTTTTGCGCACCTGAGCACTGCATATTTGCGGAATGAACAATGCTTTTTTGCACACACATCCGCATATTTTGCTGTACTTTTTGCGCCCACAAGGCATGTTTATTTGCACAAGGCAAACTAAGATACACTGATTGAAATGGCTAATTAGTCTAATAAGTGTCAAATGTGTTCTTTTTCCTATGCAATTACACAGTGTTTCATGCATCTGCCAGTTTATTTTGTGTTATTTGCACATCCCCATTGACTTCTATGATAACTTTGGGTGTGCAAATGCACAGGAAAAAAGAGTTGTGGGGTTTTTTTTGCGTGACCTAAATGCGCAGGAAAATATTTGCATGTGAACAAACCCATTGAAATCAATAGGTTCTAGTCTAAGCGTATTGCACACACAGATACGCCTGTGTGAAGGGGGCTTTAAAGTTCCAGCTCTGACCTCGATGACGACATCCAGCTCAATGCACTGACAGCGGACTGGACAATCAGCTGATCCCTGGGGATCCTGAGCAGCAAATCCCAAACGATCAACTATTGATGATCTATCCTGAAGATAGGTCATCAATCGTATTTGCCCATAAAACCCCTCTAAGGGCTTTGGGGAAGCTGGGTGATGATCTTAGTGAGTGCTGGTATTGGCAGTCATATTGGTTATCAACCACTGTCACACATTGTATAGATTAGATCTTGCCAGAAGATGGGGTGTCGTCTCAAGAATTTCTGTCTACCGGAGCTTTGTCTGCAGCTGATGAGTTACTGTTCTTTACACCTTTGTGTTTTATGATAATCCGCTCAATGCTCGCCGCATACATCAGGCCACCATAAAAAAGTGCAATATAACACAAGATATCCATTAACATAAAACACAAGAAATCTCCAGCTTACAAGTGAGAGGAAGACTCTGGCGTCTGTTGGCCGGGCAGTAATGCAGCTAATCCGTACGTTTTATTACCTACATAAAATACACCGCAGAAATTAGTCCTCGTCTGCCAACGCTGCGGAGGGAAAACCAGGACTACCAATGCCAAGCAAGAATCTGTCAGAACGAACATTTCTTCCTCAAATCAGAACAATCCCAGTAACTTGAGTCACCTTATTCTGTCATTGTGGTTTAACAATTAATATGGCTGCCGTTACAGACGTGTATATAGCAGGTACAAACTATGGACAGGACCTCCACAGTCAGGTCTTAATGGTGAGCAACTCATGTGGTTGCCATTTGTACCGCATGTCACTACTGAAGGGGGTACCGCTGGCCCTGAGCTTGCACCCCAATCACACACTTTGTATCTGAAGCTATAAAAAGTCCAAATGATTGTATTATTTAGACAGTATATGGTAAAAAATAACACTGTGTAACACAATTTTTGTAACTGATAAGCAGATGGGTTGCTAAATGCTAATATTAACTTTAATGTGCTGAATTCAAATATGATATCTGTTTTTTTTTCTGCCACGTAAGGTTTTCCAATTATGGGGAATAATGTAATTTTAATTGCCGTTGTATTGTATGTTTTGGAAATCTGTCTATACAATTAATGCAGTCGGCTTGCCATTAACCTTGCTTAATAAAAAGAATAACAAAAGTGATTGCGCAACTTTTTCGAAATCACTGTTACACATGGCATGCTGACTGAACACTGTAGGGGTAGGTTTATGTAACATATAGGGTATGTTTCCACATGGTGCAAACACTGAGGGTCATCCACCAGTAAGTTGTAATTAATGAACTGCTTTTTTACGGGTCTTTGGTTAGACTAAATAAAAGAATCAAAATCATAAAATAAAAATACATGTTTAGTATCGCTGCGTCCGTAAAAGTACGATCAAGCAAAGTAATGCATTATCTACCCCGCACGGTGAACATCGTCCAAAAGCAATTAAGAGTTCCAGAAATACGCTTTTTTGGTCATTCGGTCTCCAAAAAAAAATGCAATAAAAAGCAATCAAAAGTTCTATGTATTTTAAAACAGTACTAATGCAAACTACAGAACGTCCTGCTAGAAATGAGCCCTTGCACAACTATGTGAACAGAAAAATAAAAAAGTCATTGTGCGCAGAAGATGGCGGCAGAAAGTAATTTTTTTTAAATTAAATGTCTTAGAAAAAAAATAAGAGTAAAACAGCAAAAATAAAAAACTACATAAATTTGGTATCTCAGTAATCGTACTGACCCATAGAATAAAGTTATCATTTCATTTTTGTTGCAGTTTGTGCGCCGCAGAAACAAGACGCACCGAAAGATGGCGGAATTTTTTTTTTCATTTTACTCCACTTAGAACATTAAAAAAGTTTTTCAGAACATTATATGATACCATTGAAAAATACAACCCGTCCCACAGAAAACAAGCCCTCATCCAGCTACGTCGATGGATGCAAGCATCAAGCGATGGATCACCTGATAACCAATTTGCTTTGTTTAGCCACTCAGGTTACACACCCCAAAGATCATCCTTGGACAGTGTTAGGCCTTGTTCACATGGGCGGTGCGCTGTTACGCAGGCCGCATCGTAGGCGAAAATCGCATGAACGGGAAAAAGCCCTGATCAAGTAGCCGCTAAAATGATTGTTTTCTCGTCCAGTCACACTGCGGGGTGTGACGTATATACGCTGCAGCCCAGAATTCCCTCGATCAGCATAAACCCTTGGAATTACTTCTAATGTCTAACTAGACGCACCTGTAAGATTTTAGCAGTGACGGCCGCTGCTAAACTCCGTCTCCCTTCCTTTTTCAGCAGCTCCCTTAGGAGTTTATAGGAGCCGCCCGCATATATCGCCTGAAAGATAGGGCAAGACCTATCTTTTCTGACCATGTATAAGATCAGTCTTTATGGCAGCAAAGTTTTTAAGCAGCTAAAAATCATCCATCTGAACGAATACATTGGAAACCAATGCTTCAGATGGTCGCCATTTTTTATTTAAATTAGCCGCGTAAAAATGCTTGTGTGAGTAAGGCCTTATATAGGCAGCATAGTATGGAATCTATAATTATACGTACGTGGTATTGTAATTGGACGAACAATAACTGCAGTCAAGAGATAAGTGGGGGCACAGAGGGGCTTATTATGATGGGGGCACAGAGGGGCTAATTACGGTGGGGGCACAGAGGGGCTTATTACGGTGGGGGCACAGAGGGGCTTATTACGGTGGGGGCACAGAGGGGCTTATTACGGTGGGGGCATGGAGCGGCTTATGGTGGTGGCACAGAGGGGCTTACTATGGTGGGGGTACAGAGGGCCTTATTACCGTGGGTGCACAGAGGGGTTTATAAGTGTGAAGCCACAGAAAAGCTTATAACTGTGGGGGAACTGACCGTTTTATTATTACTGGGACACAGAGAGACCTATTAACATAGGGCCCACAGAAGAGGCTTACTACCATGGGCCCACAATGGGGGCTTTTAAGTACTTAGCACAGAGGAGGTTTATTACTCTGGGGGCAGAAAGGTGGCTTATTATTTAAGGGACACCGAAGGACTTATTACTATGGGGACATAGAGGGGTTTATTACTGTGGGGGCACAGAGGGATATATTACCGTGGGGGCACAGAAAGGCTTTTTACCATGGGGCACAGAGTGATTAATTACAGTGGGGACACAAAGGGATTAATTACAGTGGGGACACAGAGAGGTTTATTAATATGGGGCACACAAAGGGCTTATTACTGTGGAGGCACAGAGGGGTTCTGCATTGTGAGGATAGACGGTGGCACTGTTATTTTGTGATGGGCACAGTGGGGGTACTATTTTTGTGAAGGGGGCAATGAGAGAAGCATTTGCACTGAAGCACTGAGGGAAGCATAATGCAGGATGAGAGGAGTACACAGAGAAGAGTTGTGGTTTGAAGAAGTCATCATGGTGGTCTGGGCCAGATAGAGAGCCGGGCCTATTCAAAGTGTTGGGGTGAAGAGCTGGCTTATAGTAGAGCAGGCCAGCAGGAAGAAAGGGAGTCCTGTGAGGAGCAGAGTGGCTGCAATGAAGGAAGACAAAGGGAAAAGGTAAGCAGCTATATCCAAAGGAATGGAGCATCAGTGTTGCGTCACACCAAGAGAGCACAGCAACAAGTAAACACTACTGTGTGCGGGTGAGTAGATATTGTTATTTGATTAGGCACGCAAAAAGTTTGGGGTGGGAGGAAGGTACTCATAACACCTCTGCACTGGACCCAGCAAGGTGATGAAATAGTCCTGCATGCTATGTCATTGTGTTCCTCTACTGCCCACTCATATCTCTGCTGAGTCATCTGTGGCCCTCCTACCCCTAAGAGCTGGGGCCCAGATGACATTGAAAGTTCAGCCTTGTACAGTTTAGTACTTACTGATAGTAGAGAGATCCCGTAACAAAGCGAAGTCTTTGCACAAAGCAAAGTGACAGCCGCGGTACTTTCCTGCCGTTGATATCCCTTTAATAACACTTCTAACTCCATTGTATCTTGAATGAAGATTTCTCCTATTGTGCTGATTTCTATCTCTTAAATGTTTTCATTACCGTCTCATTTTATCATTGCAGACAGGGTATAATTACAATTAGATCTATTTTGTGTTTTTTTAATGTTCCTGAGAGACAATCAGAAGGCTATAAGTATAAGACAATGGGAATGTTGAATTGCTGCCTGACAGAATCCATTCTAAGACAAGTGTCAGAAGTGTACTGCGGATAAATGTGTCAAATGGTAGCAATCATTTTCTAGTCTGAACCGAGTCAGATTATGACAAAACCGGGCTAGACGCCCCTACCACCCTGCATACTCCAGCCTGGTGCTTCTGCCCGCCCATTCATTTTTAGTGGGTAAGACCAAACTTAGGAGTGTTAAAGGGGTTGTCCCGCGGCAGCAAGTGGGTCTATACACTTCTGCATGGCCATAATAATGCACTTTGTAATATACATTGTGCATTAATTATGAGTCATACAGAAGTTATAAAAAGTTTTATACTTACCTGCTCCGTTGCTGGCGTCCTCGTTCCCATGGAGCCGACTAATTTTCGCCCTCCGATGGCCAAATTAGCCGCGCTTGCGCAGTCCGGGTCTTCTGCAGTCTTCTATGGGGCCGCTCGTGTAGAATGCCGGCTCCGTGTAGCTCCGCCCCGTCACGTGCCAATTCCAGCCAATCAGGAGGCTGGAATCGGCAATGGACCGCACAGAAGCCCTGCGGTCCACGGAGACAGAGGATCCCGGCGGCCATCTTCAGCAGGTAAGTATGAAGTCGCCGGACCGCCGGGATTCAGGTAAGCGCTGTGCGGGTTGTTTTTTTAACCCCTGCATCGGGGTTGTCTCGCGCCGAACGGGGTGGGGGTTAAAAAAAAAAAAAACCCGTTTCGGCGCGGGACAACCCCTTTAACACTGCTGAAGGACAACCTAGCAGCCAAGGCTAAAGTTGTCCAGCTTAAGCTGAATCTTAATATCAATTATATTGCATAACCATATGATTTGGACATTTTATAGCATCGTTATCAGATTACTTAATGTATAAAGCTGTTATGTGATCACTATATAGTGGTAATATATATGCACTGTATGGTGGTTCTATTTGAGCACGGCGCCCCCCGAGTCTTTTCACCCGAGTAGAGAAGTACTCGAAAATCGCGGTGCTCGAGTGAAAAAGGGGCGTGGCTGAGTACATTCGCTCATCTCTACTGTTTAGGGATATTATTTGAGCACTACATGGTGGTATTATGTGAGCACTACTATTAGGAAATTATACTACTAATGTTTCTAGTGGCACAATGCGCCACACAGCTGTGCTACATGGTACATCCATTATGATCCCACACATCACACACACAGCTCTACTACATCCATCCTGACCCCACACATTACACACGCAGCACATCACACACACACAGCCCTACTACATCCATCCTGACCCCACACATTACACACACAGCACATCACACACACACAGCTGTACTACATCCATCCTGTCACCACACATCACACAACTCTATTACATGCATCCTGACCCCACACATTATACACACAGCACATAGCACACATAGCTCTGCTACATCCATCCTGACCCCACACATCACACAGCACTACTACATCCATCCTGACCCCACACATCACATCACACATACAGCTCTGCTGCATCCTGATTCACACACACAGCTCTGCTACATGGTACATCCATTATGATCCCCACACATCACACACAGCACCACTGACATATATTATAGTGAAGGGGTTTGAAGTTGTAAGCACATCCCTGCTGGTTTAGGACCTGTGATGACATCACTGTTATTGCGCGTATAGGGTGTTTGATAGATAATAGACAGCTCTGCTACATGCACATCACATACAGCTCACACACAGCTCTGCTACATGTACATTACACACACAGCTCTGCTACATGCACATTATACACTCACAGCTCTGCTACACACACGTCACACAGAGCTCTTCTACACGGACTTCACACACACCACTCTGCTACACGAACTTCACACACACACAGCTCTACTACATGCGCGTGATATACACACACACAGCTTTGCTACAGGCACGTCACACACACACAGCTCTGCTACACGCCCATCACACACAGCTCTGTGCACAAACGTCACACACAGCTCTGCTACATGCATGCGATACACACATACAGCTGTGCTACATACATGTCACACACAGCTTTACTACATGCATATCCCACACACAGCTCTGCTACGTGCACATCACACACACAGCTCTGCTACATGCATGTATGTCACACACCACACGCAGCTCTGCTACATGTGTGTGTCACACACAGCTCTGCTACATGCACATCACACACATACAGCTCTGCTACATGCGCATGTCACACATAGCTCTGCTACATACATTCTTCATCCCATACAACAGTGATCCCAACTGACATAGCAGTGAGTCCTGCACACACTGATCAACCCCTTGTCATGTGACCCCCAGTCTCTCCCCACACATGTGACTAATCACATACTCCACCATCTATCACACATACGTCTCTGCTCCTCCATCTCACACATGCACACCTCTGCTTCTCCGTCTCACACATGCACGGCCCTGCTCCTTTATGTCACACTTGCACAGCTCTGTCTCACACATGCACACCTCTGTTTCTCCGTCTCACACATGCACAGCTCTGCTCCTCTACGTCACACATGCACACCTCTGTCTCACACATGCACAGATCTGCTTCTCTGTCTCTTACACATACAGCTTTGCTGCTCCATCTCTCACGTGCACGCCTCTGCTCCTCCATCTGTTACGCGCACAGCTCCGTGTGATGGTCTTATTAAAACGCTGAATGGAAATATGTATTTGGGCATTGTGTGGCACTGTACAGCTCATTACTTTTGCAGTGTATGATGTTGGTGGCACTGTGACGCATTGTTAGGACACTCTCACACATGCATACAGTTAAAAGGCGCTCGAAACTGCAGCATTTTTCCGCAATTTCAAGCAACATTTTTGAACGTGCAATATAGCGTTTGACAAAGATTTTTAACGTACCCCATCATTGTGATGAGTGATGAGGAGCGTTATATACGCGAAAACGCAGAAAAATAAAACAGACAGCACTCAAAAAAAAAACACCACGTTCGAGCACAGGTCTGCGAGGCCCCATTGCAATTACCAGTAGCTTTGTACCACGATTAGCGCGTTGCCTGGGACGATGTGAGAGCAGCCTTAAGGCAACTGTATAGAAATTATATTTAGGCAGTGTAATATATGGTTATTTGTATTCTATATGACAGTGCGCCATTTGTGGGAGGCACCAATAGAAGGAACCACACATCATCCAAATATAAGGCTGTCCGGCTGCGATGTAGGATAGCGACAATGCTATATCTATGAAAAAAACAGAACATTGCTACATGAAGGGGATTTTAGTTGTGGCAACAACACCTTTTGAAATGCTCGATTAGGGCATTCAGAGTATTTTAGGAAGGTCCACAGCATTTGGGACAATTATCTATTAGCAGCGAAGGATTACACAGGGGATGTTTGTACAAGGCGTTCCGTTCAAACCTCCCACGCTTTAATAGTTTGCAGAGCCGATTGTATGAATAGTAGGAAAATGCACATGAAACTACAGGAAATGTAAGGCAGCAGCGTATTTTTTTACCGATACTCCGCCAGGGTGAATGTACGAGAAAACACTAATTTAGATCAGGACTTGATAGTGGCTATTCTTCGTTCACGCGATTTTTGCCCGTGATGCGGCGAGCGTAAAAACGCACATGGTCATGTGAATAAGGCCTTAGTGTAAGACCGGCTTCACGCGACCGGGCCGGATTCCGCATGTGTACCTGATTATTTTGTAATGCCCAGTACAGATTTTTCTTAAATATTTGTATTTACCACGCCGTCACTGAGCAATGATGCAGAGTGCCATGTCAATTGCGTGTGGGCTGCAGGTAGGACGGCCTCTATTTACTTTAATGGATGCTGTCTACACAGATTCCGCAATGAAATAGAGCATGCTGCGATTTTTCCTCTGCTTGCGGAATACGCAATTCGTATTCATGAGTGGGAGCGGAAAAACGTTTTTACATGCTTTTTAATGTGTGCGATTATGGTATAATGTACAGTTCAAGGAGAAAAAGTAAGTGGACCCTTGAACTAACAACCTGAAGATAGGGGTTTTCCGTCCTTATCAGTCTCTCTCTATAGCTTCCCCATATCTCAGGTGCTTCCTCCCCAGGGCTTGTTTATCAATGTATCAAGGTTTCAACTATATATATTCAAGTTCTATTGTTTAATATTCTTGCAGACTGCCATGTTTAACAGTAAATGGTGCGCCTGCAGTTTACTTAAATGCGTGTGTTAGTCTTATTTCTCTACCAAGATCTTTTAAGTCAGTCACTGGCGTTATGTTCACCTAATTCACCCATCCATATCCTGTTGTTACCTTCATCTGTGCACAAGATCACATAGAGCGCGCTGCACTCATCGCCACTGTAACATGGCTCCTCAGCCACCTCATGGAACCCGCTCAGAGAGTGCAGGCCTCTTCCCGCTTGTCGCACATTGCACAATCACCTCCAACAAGTAGATGTGATTGCAGTTAAGGTATGTAAGTTAAAGATATGGAACATTGTTCCCTGCAAATGTGTTTCAATTCATCAATATTTCTGGGATGCCTTATGCGCACAGCCCTCTTCAGGTTATGTCACAACATCTCAATAGGGTTAAGGTTAGGACTCAGATTTGGCCTTTCCAAAACACAAATCTCCATTTTCAACCACTCTATTGGGTCATTGCAGCAATTCTCTGCTCTAGTTCACAGAGGGGAGTCCAAAGCATTAGTAGATATAGATAGGGCATACGGAGCTGCCTTTCAACTTTTCTATTGATCTTCCACAAACACTCAAAACGTTATTGACATTCAGCTGCAATGTTGTAATAAAGGAACCTAAATGTCCTTTTTTTTGCTACCCCTGGAGCTGACAATATATAATCAGTTTTGATTTTAGAAATCCTGTGCAGCTCTTGAAGTTGAAGACTGTGCCTAAAAATCTGTTTTGCTGCAAGATAATGTTCAATATACACTTCCAGCTCCTTGGCTACTGTTCCTGAAATTACAGGTATGAAATAAAAGATCATTTAACTTCCAGCAATACAAGTAAAAAGTTCTGGGTGATTGATGCTTATCCACGCGCATCTGGAAATTTAGACATCGCAAAAGAGACATCAAGAGCTCCAGGGAAGGACTGGAACTCCACATTTGGCACAACTAACTGTGTGGCCTCATAGCTAGCTCCGTATACCATAGATGTAGCTCAATAATCAAAAATTAGTTGTTTAGCCCTTCAGCCAATTTTTCCTTTTGAAGCTGGGTCCAGGAAAAGGTACAGAAACCATTTTCAGCTGCAATTGATATAGTTATAATGTAAGAGGGGAGGGTTGTGCCGTCTTCCCCTGCTATTGACCCAGCTCTGTCGCTCTTTCAAGCGGGCCAGTGGCCATGATTAGCCCTGCCAGGGTCACAGCAGGGGAATAAAAAAAGCAGGAAGGCATTCTGAGCTCTAGGAGGAGACTCCACCACCTCTATGATGTCGGCAGTGATGCAGCTAGAACTTAAAGTGGCGGAGGCCACACAGTAAGGAAAATGGTGTGGAGCGGACAGAGGAAAGTTGCAGCGAAGAGAGGTGGTGACTGTATCTCTGTATTGGGCTACAGGCAAAGGGGAGTGGCCTGGGGCCAAGTAACCAGAGGCAAAGAGCTAGCAAGAGGGTCCGGATAACCCAGGCTGAACAATTTTGCATGCTATTTGAAAGTAGAGGGAGACTTCCTTCCTATACAGGACCTGGTTCCGAAGTAGATGACGGCACCATGAACCCTGATAAGGATCAAACTGACACACATGAAACTGGTCTCCAACATGTTCATGTGTGCAAACTGTAGGGACTGCAAGGGACAGATGTTGACTCGGGGAGTATCTCCCAAAAAAGAAAGCAATGTTATGTGCTGGTGCTGTAACAGGAAGGCAAGGCATTTTGTAGTAATGATATTGTGAAACAGTGAAAGTGTTCACAAGACGGCAGTGATACATTGGAGATGTACGTTGGCATTTATGGTGTGTTAAGTCTATAATGTTTGACTCGCAATTGAAAACAGTCTCGCATCACAGCAGGGAATCCCTTCATCGCATTCCTTTCAATGGGGCTGCAGCAGCGCCGGCACCTATGAAAGCAATGGGAGAAGATTGCGATCCCCTGCTGCAGCTGTGACAGCAGAGGCAGGGGATTCCTTCATCCATGTGAGGAGTGAACACCCTGCCGCTGCTGTCCCAGTATTCAGTGATGAGGGGCTCCCTGCGGGGATGAGGAATCTCGTGCCACTGCTGTCACAGCAGCAGCAGAGGATTGCTGCCGCCGGTCCTATTGAGAACAAGGTGAAACCCCTGGATTTGACAGAAGTAATCCCATGCTGCAGCTGTCACAGCTGCAACAGGGGATTGCGATGTCCTCCCATTGCTTTCAATGGGGCTGATCCCATTAGAAACAACAGGCGATATCGCAAAAAGAATGGGCATGCTGCGATTTTGTTTTCATGCAGCATTGCAGTAGTGAAAACATTGCAAATGAGAATGAAGCCATTGAAATGCATTGGTTTCATATTCATTCCACTCACTTTCGCATCGTGAGAAAACCACCTGATTTTTACCCTTAATGTCAGTTTAAGAAAATACGGATGCACGATCCTATGGAGCGCCACATTGTAAAATACGGTTTATGATCAGTAAAGTTATTTTGGCAGGACAGGCGCTTTTACGCCGCGGAAATACTCTCATGTGCACTGATGCATTGTAAACCAATGTATCAGAGGGGCAGCGTATATCAGCCCCGGTGTGAAAACCCGGCAAATATACGCCCGTGTGAATCCAACCTAACCTGCATTGCTTCTACTTCTAAAGGGTTTAGTTGGGTAATACAAGCAAATCATTAAATTGCTAATAAATCAAATCCGTAAGTTTCAGCCAAGTGTTCACCCTCACTTTAAGGCCACATTCACATGACCGAATGATTTTTACGCTCAGCTGTACGCGGTGAAAAATCATCTGAAAGAAGAATAGCTGTTATTAAGTCCTGATCTTAATTAACGTATTATCAGCCATTCACACGGGCGGCTGCCGCCTGATGATTAGAAAACATACGCTGCTGCGCGGGAATCCCTTTGTCAGCAGAAATTCTCGGAATGACTGCTAATGCTTAGAGCCAGCTGTTTATTTCCCAGCGTTGGACGCAGCTAACCCCCTCACCCCTTTTTTTAAGTTCCCATAGAAGTCCATGGGAGCTTCCAGTGTATCTCGGCAAAAGATAGGGCAAGACCTATCTTTTGATGCTGCGTATAAAATCGGTCGCTGACGTCCTATTTTTCCTGGCGCAATATTTTTACACACCCAAAAATCGTTCATCTGAATGAATACATTGGAATGTAATACTTCAGACAATCGCGATTTTTGGACGCAGCTACAATAGCTGCGTATATACGGTTGTCTGAATAAGGCCTAACATTTACACCTTGACTACCCTGCCCCTCACTCTCATGTGCGTATTTTTTAAATGAATGACCGCTAGAGATGAGCGAGCGTACTCGGAAAAGCACTACTCGCTCGAGTAATTTGCTTTATCCGAGTATCGCTGTGCTCGTCCCTGAAGATTCGGGTGCCGGCACGGAGCGGGGAGCTGCAGGGGAGAGCGGGGAGGAACGGAGGTAAGATCTTTCTCTCCCTCTCTCCCGCCCGCTCTCCCCTGCTCTCCGCTGCGACTCACCTGTCAGCCGCAGCGGCACCCAAATCTTCAGACCCGAGCACAGCGATACTCGGATAAAGCACATTACTCGAGCGAGTAGTGCTTTTCCGAGTACGCTCGCTCATCTCTAATGACCGCACACATACTTTTATCGGGAAACGCAAGAACATATTACTCATTTTGATTGGCTGAACCATCAGGATCCCAGTTTATAGAATAAGTCTTTAAATAGAATAATTCCGTTTCACGAGGGATCGGTCAATAGAGCAGCAGGCAAGTGATGGCCCTGGCCTAGCGGTGTCTGGAGACGTCTTACTGGGGTCCTTTAAAATAAAGCGGTCCTCAATGTCTCCAGCATAACAGAAGAATTATTATTTATCCTGGTCTGACTGTACACATCAAAGCAGAATGAAAGAGGCCAGTCTGAAGGTGCCTACATAAACCAGGCGCCACCATAGCACCGCTGTGGGAACGGTAAAACGGAGATTGGGTTGGTCATTGTATTGAGCTATAAAATACCAGTGAAGTGCAGCTCTGGGAGGCTTAAATTACAGCGGCTTGTAATTCTGGACGCTGATTTCCTTGATAGAGGAAAATGTGAATGATTCGACTGTGAAGCCAGGCCTGCGGTGGTCAATGGAACTTAAATAGCAGTCAATTATGGAGGTCAGCGCCTGTACAGTCTGACTCTTAAAGGAGCAGAATGCGATTCTTGCCAAGGAAGCAGTAATATATGCAGGACGGGCGATAAAGTAGTTGCTGTCAACTATTTCTTAACTGCAGGTTTGGCAGAAAGAAATACAGCAGTGCAACATGTAGACATGTTTATACACTCATTGTCAAAAACAATCCCTCACCTAGAAGGAGGAGCCGGAATCAAATGAAACTGTCTGTGTGATTGTAACGTTGTTATTAGTAAGTGATTACAATATCAGAGCCAAAGGAGGCTTTATTGGGAAAAACTGATCCATTGTATGGAGGCTCTAGTACCCTGTTGTACCGCCTCTAGCTTGGATACAAGATGTGATATGGGCAGGCATGGAGGCTCTAGTACCCTGTTGTACCGCCTCTAGCTTGGATACAAGATGTGATACGGGCAGGCATGGAGGCTCTAGTACCCTGCTGTACCACCTCTAGCTTGGATACAAGATGTGATATGGGCAGGCATGGAGGCTCTAGTACCCTGTTGTACCTTCTCTAGCTTAGATACAAGATGTGATACAGGTGGGCATAGATGCTCTAGTACCCTGTTGTACCGCCTCTAGCTTGGATACAAGATGTGATATGGGCAGGCATGGAGGCTGTAGTACCCTGTTGTACCTTCTCTAGCTTAGATACAAGATGTGATTTGGGCGGGCAGGGAGGCTCTAGTACCCTGTTGTACCTTCTCTAGCTTGGATACAAGATGTGATTTGGGCGGGCAGAAGACAACTGCCATGGCTGGAGAGAAGAGCCGGACAGCTCTTCTAGGTGAGTAAATTTTTTTTTTCAGCTAGGGATGATTTTCAGGGAAGGGCTTATATTTCAAACCCTTCCCCGAAAATCATCGCTGCAGGGTTTGCCTGCAACCCACTGCTTTCAATGGGGTCGCAGCAGCATCAGCCCCATTAAAAGCAATGGGATAGCATCGCGGACTTCAGCTGTGACAGCTATGGCAGAGGATTACTTCATCCCCGTGATCACCATGGGGATGAAGGAATTCCCTGTCACAGCTGCGGCAGAAGTCTGCAATGTACTTTCCATATTTACAATGGGGCTGGCGCTGCTGCCGAGGGCCCCATTGAAAACACTAAGCGATATCGCAAAGTTTCTTTGCGCTGCGAGGCTTGGGTGTAAAAATCACAAAGGAGTATGAAACCATTGAAAATCATTGGTTTCATAATCATTAGAGATGAGCGAACGTACTCGGATAAGCACTACTCGTCCGAGTAATGTGCCTTATCCGAGTATCGCTGTACTCGTCTTGAAAGATTCGGGGAGCGCCGCTGCTGACAGGTGAGTTGCGGCGGGGAGCAGGGGAGAGCGGGCGGGAGAGAAGGAGAGAAAGATCTCCCCTCTGTTCCTCCCGGCTCCCCCCTGCAGCTCCCCGCTCCGCAGCGCGCCCCGAATCTTTCAAGACGAGTACAGCGATACTCGGATAAGGCACATTACTCGGACGAGTAGTGCTTATCCGAGTACGTTCGCTCATCTCTAATAATCATGCATTTTCACTCGCTCTCGCATCACAGAAAAACATATCGCTAGTGGGTAGGCGCCCAAAGGTTGTCACAAAGCAGCCATAAAGCCTTCACATCTTTATCTGTGGACTATTTTGGTATGTTTTTATTTCTCTACCCATCCTGTTGTGGTATCCTTTCAAGTGCAAATTAATCACATCCATGTCTGTGCCTTGTCATAAGTATGTGTATATATATGCATGCCTCTTCGGATCTATTTCATTATGCCTGATGAAGAATCCCGAAAGGATCAAAAGCTCGCCATAACATCATTATTTCCATTAAAAGTTCTCATATCTACAAGATTACTTGGTTTCTCTTGCTAAGAACAATCACATTTGAAACGGCAAGAATGTACGTTGGAGTTTGACAACATAAAAGCATTCGGAAAAAAAAGGGCGAAGGGCGCATCAAAAATGACATTACCTAATAGTAAACATTTGCGCAAAGCATTATTGTTTTTGCAGAGATGTGATAAAATCCCATATATCATAAATAGTATATAGTTATAAATAACCGACTGAATATACCGGTATCTACAATAAAAGGAAAATTATGCTCTGCTTGCTCAATATATATGATACCAAGGAATGTCCAGTTCACCCACTACACATAGATGAAGCATGGAGGGTGAGGAGTAGTACATACCGCAAGTTGGAAGACGAAAATATGTTGAGGTTCATACAGTGCAGACAAAGATAAAGCTTACAATGTAGCGCTGTATAGAATACATGATGAAACAAGGTAACATGTAAAACGCATCTCCAAGGGATGATGTAGAATACAAAACCCACTCAGATGTTCTAGAAAAAAGAAGAAAAATGTGTTATTGTTAAATATTATTGATTGAGCAAATTATCCAAAAAAAGCGCCTTCGGATGAAACGAAACTGAAGACTGAGAATGTCCTGAAGATTGTCAGGGAGGTAAGTTCTAATATGTACATCAGATGTCCAGCCAAAGGTTAAACTAAGTGTGTCAGGACGTAGGCCGTATTAACTCGTGTGTAAGCATATTTGTGTGCGTCTTTGGGTGTTGCGTATTTGCACGCGCATCAGCCCTTATCATCTCCCTTATTTGCATATTACCCAGAGGAGCGTGCATGGCCATTTGAGTCTCCTCACTTAGTTTATAGTAAAGTTGCTCTCCCTAAGGAGAAAAGATAGTGTTTCTAACCGGCATGTAAAAAAAACACACCTAAAACACGACTGTGCGAAGCATTGGATTTTAGTGGCTTCATTCAGACGAACTATTTTTTTGATGTGTAAGGCCGCTTGCACATGGGCGGAAATCCCGCCGCGGGATTTCCGCCACTGAAAGCCTGCATAGGAGTGCATTACAATACGCACTCCTATGCAGACGGCCGCGGTTTGGCCGCGCGAAATCTCGCGCAGCAAACAAACCGCGGCATGTCCTATTTTTGTGCGGGGCACGCACTCACCCGGCCGCCGGCTCCGGTCTGTGCGGCAGCCGGCACATGAAAGAGCCGGGGCCGCCAGGCGCGGGTGAGTACGCGCTCGTCCCTGCAGGCTCTCGGGTCGGGTCCAGCGGCGAGAATTCTCGCTGCCGGATCCGACCCTCTCGTGTGCAGGCGGCCTAAAGAAGAATTTTAAAAAAACTCACAAAAAAAATAGGACCTACGCGACCGTTTTCAGTCACCTTGTTTATACAGCTCTTTAAAAGATAGGTCTTGATACGCAGCAAGCTCCCATAGATTTTTATGGCAGCTGGAAAAAAGGGAGGGGGAGGGAGTTACCCAGCGTACAAGGTTGGGAAAAGAAGACAGCTGGACCTGATTAAGCATTATTAGGGATTCCGAGGATTTTATAGCGATCGTTGGTCTCCATCGCTTCTGTGTGCTTATTAACATACACGCAGCAATGCCCCGTGTGAATGGTTTGAAATAAGTGAGAATAGATCAGGACTTGATCAGGTCAAATCTTCATTCATGCTATTATGTGGTGCGTATGGGCGAACATGAAAACGCGTACAGGCGTGTGAAGGAAGCCTAAGATAGAGCATGTGCATCAAATACACGCACGTGAACGAACCCATTGAAATCAAAGGGTTCTATTTCCTGCATATTGCGCTCGTGTGAATCTGGCCTTAGTTGAAGAACAAAAGAAATCTGAAAAGCAAAATAAGGGCTTTAACAGATGGGCGTGTTTTAGACTCGTTTTGCGGACGGGAAAATCACATCCACGTAGCGGACTGAAATGAAACCATTGATTTCATTGGTTTTGTTTCCACTATCAGGATTCTCTTGTGTTAAGGGCCCATTTACACGGACATAGGCGTTTTACATGGCATGCCGGCGCCATAAAAATGCCTGAACAGCAAAGGCCCCAGCGCATCTGCGCCGTGGCCACAATGGCGCCTGGGGAAACATTAACCCTTCCCTCCCCCTCGCCGGCTCACCTCCTCTCTCCTCCCCTCTGACCATTTGCAATGGGAAGGGGTGGGCTAAGCTCCCTCCCCGCCCCTTCCCATTGCAAACAGCGTCAAGCGTCGGAGAGGAGAAGAGAAGGGGGAGGGAGTTTAGCAATTACACTGCTAAACTTCCTCCCATCTCCTTCTTCTGCAGCTAGCATAGGCTCCCATATGAATCTATGCAGCTGCCGCTGCCGGCGTGACAGCGGAAATACGCCCCTGTGCACTGATGCATTGTAAGCTAATGCATCAGAGGGTCGGCACATATCGGCCAGGCCTGAAAACCCAGCCGATATATGCCCGTGTGAATAAGCCCTAATACTGGGTGCAAGAAAGATAGGGCATGACCTATGGACCCGCTTTTTTCCCCCCAAAGTCGCGCGCACTAGCGTGGTGTTTGAATAGTCAAAAAAAAAACAGTTTATGCGCTAATATGCTCATAGCGGCTTAGCGCGTGTGCCCGTGTGTTTTTGCTCTTAGGGCTCATTCACACACGCATTAATAGGCTGCATATTTTTTGCGTGTGTAAAAATGCTGCGTTTTCCCGTGTGTAAAAAATCTGCAGAATGGCTGAAATACCCAGGAAATAGGCATTTTTTGGTCTATGAATACACTGCACAGTCACAGACTGAAATACGCTTACTCCGGTGTTAATGAGCCCTTACTCTACGGGAAATGAGGGTAAGATACTTTTTTCACACCTCTGCTTGGTGTCAGTGAATGGACACAGCCATAACTTACATCAAGAGGCTGAAATGCCATCTGGAACACGAGTCGCCCACACAGGTGTAAACTTGTTACATTGTATCACGGGGCTGTTTTGTAACAGCTGTGTGAGAACTAGATGAGCAGAACAATCGTCAGCTGCATTCCACCTGTTTTCATTCTCTTAGAGCAAACAGAGATCTTTAAAATGAATAGAATCCGAAATACAAAATATATCAAGATGTCAAAGAAGTTTTTATTATACGGTATTTTTTTTTCTACTTGTAAATTTAATCAAAGTCCAAAAAAGAAGTGATATCTGACTTAAGCCTGTGGGCCTTACTTAGGCAACTTGGGCCACCTTCCACGTCTATGCTAAAGCAGTTATATTTCAATCAGCCTTTTCCTAAGTCAGCTTCACATCAATTTTACATGGTGGATCCGAGCGGATAGATTGCCCGTTTTTAGACATATTTGAATAGCCAGGTCTCCTTGGGGAATAGGTTTGGTACTCATTTAAAACACTTCTCATGCTACTTTCAAAACACCCGAGGCAAAGTGTAATGGGCCCATCCTTATGTCAGGGCTGAACTGTTCCTGAGAGTAGAATCCCAGCTCTGCCGCCTGCTACTTCCGATACTGGGAACTGTATTTTGCAGGGTTTGCATTAACAGAGCTTAGCACAGATCGAGATAACTGAAACCTAGCCAACCGTGTTAACGGCTCAACAAAATCCCTGCACAGCTCACAGCAATGTTCTGAAGTTTGGTATCTGCAATGAGCATTACAAGGCGGCAGGTAGGATTTTTTTTTGTACTTTTTGTCAGTGTTACTTTGTGGTGTGGAATTTGCTGCTTTATAAAGGTAAAGGCGCCAGCGAGGCTTTGACTATGGTCTACGGTCATGTAGCGGACATCATGAGGGCTCCGATGCTCCTTAACCTTGAGGAGAGGGCATAATGTTGCTGTTAAAGGGAACTGCTCAGGTCCTATAAGCACTATAAGCTAAGTTTAGGGGCTCCTAGGACAGGAGTGCACTTTTTATATTACCTGCCTCTGTTTCCTTGCTATCTGCCACCCAGGAATTTAACTTGGTGCAAGTATCTGACTCATCTGTTCATTCTGTGCAATTAAGAAAGATGGAGCTATACCTCTGCAGCACCATCTATTGGATGGCAGCATTCCTTCAAATCAATGTACGACTTTTTAACAAGTCTGTGAAACAATGATTAGGAAAAGGAAACCAAACCAGAATCCATACACAGACAGCTGTTTCAGGGAGGGTGGAATTATTCCATCTTCCTTACTTGTTTGTACCTCATCAGTGTGCACTGGGTTTCTGGCTTGGCTGGTGAGAGGCCTGTGATGTGGGTCCAGAGGGGTGTCGTGTCTCCTTAGAAGTGTGTGGAGACACTTAGGGGTAAGGGGTGTGAGAAGACACCTGAAAAGTGAGTGAGGAGACTTATAGGGCCATGCATGCTCCTCTGGGTAATTTATGCAAATAAGGAATATGGAACAATTTTCCCCCGAAACAGCTGTCTGTGTATGGCTTTCTGGATTGGTTTCCTATTTCCAATCATTGTTTTACAAACTTGATAAAACGTTGTACATTGATTTGAAGGAATGCTACCATCCAATAGGTAGCACTGCAGAGGTATTCTTCCATACATCACCATATATTCCATATATTGTTCCTTGTGGATAGACAATGCTATCCCCCGACCCACTCCTTAGGTGCCTCCACTTTTTGGGTGGTCTTCTTAAGGAGAGATGATACCCCTCTTGACCTTCATTCCATTTGCATTCACACACACGGCTCTCAGTAGTCCGTACAAACTGGGGAGATTTCCATTGTCTGTAAAATTCTATAGATCTTCTCAGTAAATTTAGTCCCCAGAAAAATCCTGATAAAGGGTTCCACCTTCCTGCTTCGTTCGGGAGGCAGGAAAGGGATATCCTTGTGGCCGAACAGCTCCATCTTAGACGAAACCTAACAGCGCCAAAAAGACCCATTGACTATATTGGGGTCCATTGGCTTTCCGCTCAGATACCTGGCTTTTACCTGGAAGAAAAGGGGATGCATGTAGCGCTTTTTCCTCTAGTATTTTGTGCCGGATCTGCGAATGAACAGGAGGGTCCAATGTCGATGTGAAACCACCCTAATACAAACACAGTCCACAAAAATTAGGTTCCTTCTGTGTCCATATACCCAACAATATAGTATGATGACTGTCATACATTGGCCAAACAACATTTCCATACAGTTGCCTATATAGCGATGGAGCTACCACCAAGCAGCACATACATAACACACTATAAATGGTTGATACATGTGTACAACGGTGCCATGTAATGCAAATACCATCATATCGTGCACAAAGAACAGTAACGTACTGTACAGTGACCAAATAACAACTGCTTAAAATGTCATTAGCTTATGCATGGAGATTAGTCATTATATGGGCCATTTAAATGCTATAGACGCCTGGTTGGGGGGGGGGGGTGGTGTTCAATTTTTGTTCACATAAATGCATGCATTTTTGCATTAGCGTGTTACGGTCGCCCTGAACTCAAAACGCACCATGTCCAGGAAGAACGCGAGGCCGTGTCCACACAAGGAGCAGACCGTTGTCTGAAGTCAAGAAACAACAGAATTAAATCAAAAGAAGAAAGCAATAACCTCACCCTAAGGGCTCCTTCCCACGGACGGATTTCCGCCGCGTTGCCCGCAGCTATTAGGTTCTATTAAACCTAACAGCTCAATGCTCACGGTGTGGAATTCCACGGCGAAATTCCGCACTGTGAAATTACCCGACCTCACCCGCGGCATGCTCTATTTGCCACGGGTGTATGCGTGGACGGCTTCCATTGCAGTCAATGGAAGCCGTCCGTCACACTATCTTCCGCTGTAGCACAGCAGAAGATAGCGTGAAACCGCTTCCCCACCCACCGCCAGCCGCGTCATAGGACGCGGCCGGCGCGTCACGTGACGCTGTGGGCGTGTCATATGACGCGGCCGTTGCGTCACCCGTTCTACTGCGCATGCGCACCTAAGCATCATGCGCGACGGAAGACTCCGGAGGTAAGTATTGGGGTCTCTGGGGGCGCCGTGATGGGCTCCGCCGCGGAATTCCGCAGCGGAGCCCGTCACGGCCGTGTGCAGCCGGCCTAACTTCTAGGAAGTCCTCCTTCACACCACCATATGCATTTTTACGTTCCCCTGTACGCACCGTATAATCACATGAATGAAGATTTTCCACGATTGAGTCCCGATCTTTATTCGCATATTTCATGCCATTCACACGGGGAGCTGCTGCGTATAGGCAAAAAAATATGCTGAAGCAATGAAAACCACCGATCGGCAGAAATCCTCAGAATGACCAAAAATGCTTAAATAGGCCCGGGCTGTCTTCTTGTACGCTGGGTACCTCCCTCACCCTCCCTATTTCCAGCTTCCATTGAAGTCTATGAGAGCTTGCTGTGTATCACGTCAAAAGATAGGGCAAAACCTTTTCACTCATCGTATAAAATTGGTGACCAAAAATGGTCGTGTACGTGCTGGTTTTCCCTGCATGATTATTTTACATGTCAAAAAATCATTTTTCTGAGTGAACTCATTGGAATCCACTGCTTCACATGATCACGTTATTTCAGCGATTTGTTATGCGGCTAAATACCAGCATAAATACAGCCATCTGAATGAGCCCTAAAAGGGACGTTATCAGCTCAAAAAAGGCGGCCCCGTGTCCCATGCCTCAGCCACTGACTCTTACACCTAACGGAGGGAAAACACAAACGGACAACAAAAGCACCACTTAGTATTTGAGCTGAAATAAACAAGACTATTTAGGCCCCCTGCACATGGGCGGAAATTCCGCGTCAGGATTTCCCGCAGAATTTTCCCTCCGTGGCCGCTGCCATGGGATTGCATTAGAAAACGCAATTCTAGGCAGACAGACGCCATTTGTCCGCGTGAAATCACACGTGGAAAACAAATCACGGCATGCTCTATTTCTGTGCGGGTCTCCGAGGTCAGATTAGGCTGACAGCAGAGATACGTCTGCGGCTCCTGCTCCCGAGTGGCGGCTCCCGCGCTGGAGCTGCGCCACGGGATACCGCAACACCCGTAGACAGAGGGCCTAAGTTATACGCAGAAGCTGCAGAGAACAAATGGTGCAAAGAAACCCTATTGCAAAAATTATCAGTCCAAATGACATACATTTATGTGACAAAACCAACAAAGTTACACAATTTGAGAGACTATTAAAGTCTGGTTCCAAAAAGCCAAAATAAAGGACATGATCATAAGGAATGCTGGACAGAGTGAAAGCGCCGTTAAAAGCCAAAGCGGCACACAAACATATTCTGTTCAATGTTCCTTGCTTAAACTTTTTTTTTATTGCTCGCTTCTGATGAAATTGTAAGGAAATTATTGAAAAAATCCATTTTGGCCACTAATGTAGTATAATACTGGCACACTATCCTACTAAAAGTAATTGGACTCCTGAGGAAGAATGAAAAATAGTATTTATTTCCATAATAATAATGTGCTGCCGACAATGTGGCAATACTCCAGGAATGGTCAGCCATACTTCCAACAAGACAACGTGCCTTACCGCAAATCCAACGCTATGTCACAATTGGACCGGCTGCACAGAGTTCTGACCTGAATCCTACTGAGTATCTTTGGGATGAACTGGAACGTCGGTTCAGGAAATATAAACAACGCCCATTTTCTTTGAGAGACCCCTCCAGACATTTGCAGGATGAATGGAGGGAAATACCAACTGAAGTGTATCAGAAGTAGGATTGTGTATCTTATATGGCAGAGGGATCTTAGCGCCCCATTTAGACACTCTGCCTGAGTATGTATACATTGGTACCCCCTATAGCTATGCCCCCAGCTATGATGTAAGCCTGGGATTCTTTCCAACTTATTTTAGACAGCAGTTGGGTAGCTGTTGGAGTAGCAGTCGCAACTGGCGCCATACTCTTCACACTGACATATTCGGCGAAGCTACATCTGTAACTAAAAAGTCCTAGGGAGATACTGTTCAGCACCATAATAAGTGGTGGTGTTTCACAGCCAAGTAATGACTGTTTCTCCAATAACGCCATCCACTCCAGCCATCATACATCTTACTTTTAAGAGGACAAGCGTGCCTAACTCCTACAATGTAAAGCGTGGCGCTTCCAGCCTGGGTAAACACATTACATTCCCTGTGACAACTGAATTTAAAGTTTTAATGAAAAACAATCTCAGTTGAGTAATTACACAATATTACCTTTCTTTAGTTTGCAAACCTTGCAAACCACCAGAGCACTAAATTAAATGCAGCTTCTGCGGATCGCTCCCAAATGACTAACCCCACAAAATTAAAAATAACACATTATTGTTCCCTGCCTGTTCCAGAAATGCAGCTTTTTTTCCCCCGTTCATTACATTGTATTTCTCAGAGGAAAATTAGTTGTGTGATAAGATTTGATGAATGCATAGCTAATTCAATCCACCGGCCCTCTCCTTCCGCATTATGACACCTGCTAAAAATCACATTTTTTATCCCGCTTGCTGATATTAAGAGGCTTTGAAAACCAGTCACCTCGCTGTCTGGTATTAGGCTATAATGGACCACAGGTATCAAAGGTCCAGGTTTCTATTTTGCAGTATGGTTGCTAAAGACATAAAACCATCGAGATCTATAAGGGTGTAGAATTGTCAATCATTCCATCATCGAGTGATCATGCAAAAAGTCATGTGACCGAGATGTGGATGGACTTCTTTGAAAAGATACTGTACATGTGGGAGGGGGAAGCCATGGGAGTGCATGAGCAAATATTTGTGCACACTTGTCAATATTTGTGTGCACATGTGAACATTCGGGCGCCCTTAGTGCTTGATGGATGCCGTGCCCCCTGGAGTGTCTGAGAAAGTTCTCTGTGCCTCTGGCGCAATATAAAAAGCTCCACAGCAGCGCAGGTAGCAGTTTGCCCATACTGGAGAGCTGTTAGGGGAGCTGCAGCATGGAGGACCACCAAGGGCCCTGAAGAGCTGGGGGCCGGCCAGCAATGTTAGATGGAGACTCAGCTGGACCTTTGGGGTGAAGAGCCCTATGGCGCTTGGAAGGAGAGGGAGGCTTTTTTCCTGCACACACATAGAGACAGAGGTGCATTGGATGCTTCAATAGATCTGGGTTTTGGTGATGGAAATGAACCGCCAAAGGTGTATCAAGCAAACATTTATCTACTGCTAACCCCTGGACTGCTTAATGCAAAATCCCTAGTTGAGAAGGGGAGGTAAGGACTCACGGGACTGTGGTAGCATAAGTGTTGTATAGTTATGGCGCCATAGATCAAGTAATGCAAGGCCTTGCAGGGTAGTCACTGTAATGTTATCTGGTTACGATGATAAGTGGATGATATTACATAAAATGTGTATGCTGACATGTAATGGTGCAGTAAGGCATATGAGGTAGGGCAGTGGCGCGGGTTCGACAAGATGAGTGATGACCTCTGTAAATGGCGTCTATGACATAGAGCACCTTTTTTGATAGGAGGTTGCAGTCGATGTTGAGAGTTTATGATGACTTATTACACAATGTCCAGGTACACAAACCCCCCTATGGAGCAAAATGATGTTCATGCTATTGTTGATAAGTAAAGTTATATTTTGTAAAAACACGCCGTCTCTGCCTCTGTCTGTCATTACCGCACCACCAGATATCCTGCCAGCAGGTACGTACCAACCACCGGTTACACATGAATGGTTAGTTTGTAGAGACTGAAAAAGGGGCAAATGCCATGAGCCCCTGAGGGTTGGTGCCTTCACTTCCTAGTTCCCTCCAATGCACCCTTGATAACAATACATAAGAAGCTGAATGTGAAAACTAAGTTTTTAACAAATCATATTAATATGTGTTTGCACTCAGAAGTTATAGGGGGCAGAGGTAGCAGTTGTGTAACGGGCCAAGGGAGTCAATCAGAGGCTAGTTAAATTCTGCAGGTTAGCCCATAGTTTCTTTACCGCCTATCACCAGTAAGGGGGTCATCAGTGGCTCATGGCCAGACTCTTGCCAAACTGGTTCCATAGAAGGTTCTATGCTGAATTGGGCTTGGTTGCTCAAGAACACTGGAGGATCGTTGAATAGGTCACAAGCTCTGGAGGCAAAGCCATTTCTTTGCAACAATACCTGAGTTTATGTCCAACAACAAATAAGATAACAGGAGTTGAGTCTTTGGGCCCGTTGTTTTTCCGTTTCAACTGGCTCTTCAATTCCCACCCCCTCTTAAAGATACAGTGTCAGAATAAAATAATATTAAACATAAAACATCATTAAACTTCACCCTCTTACAGTCGCACCCTAGTCCTGATACCTAAAGCGGCCCAAAGGCTCCTCTGATACATGTGAAGACACCAATATTATTAATGACATGGTAAACTGGGGCCTTACCTTGGTTAGTTATTTCTTCCTGTCTAAAACTCCTGGCCACTTTTTTTCCAGATGGTCATGTGATCTCAATTCTGACCAGCTCAGATCTACTTGGGGTTAAGTATTCATTTTCTAGTCAGTTTCTCGGTTTGTGTGATGCTGTTACATGGATCTACCACAGAAACTGCCTAGAGGGGGCCACACACCTATCAGAGCTACTGATGATGATTAGAGGCTCCTGTCACATAATCATAATAGAGAAGATCACAGCTCATGACCTTGACTGGAAACTTATGGTCTGTTGCTTATTTAGAAAACTATAGAAGGTAATGATAATTAAACTGCCCCCCCCCCCCTCAAGGAAAAATGAACAGTCTCAGCTAACACTATGCTGATGCATCATGGGATTGATGTCAAACTGAAAGTAAAAAAGTCTCACAAACTTGTTCAAATTTTATATGAGTTCCTGTTCTGTTGCAGCTTGCTGTGTGACCTGTGTCCGGTGCTGCTGGACTCCTGGTTAGTGTAGGGACTAGCGGTATATCCAGGAGCCTTAAAGTGGCCTGCTAGCTTCCATGTTTTGATCAAAATGTCAACTAATACCTGGTATTTATATATAGCTTATTATCTGTTACTACTAGTGGTTGCATTTTGCCTGCTGTATGCTGTGTTTTCTGCCTCTGTGTGTTCTGTTGTTCTGTCCCTGTCATGTGTATGTGTCCTGTTCTGGTAGCATGGTTCCTAGGAGCAGCTAGGGCCCAGATCTGAAGACCGCTGGGCCGCTCTTTATCGGGGCGATGTCCCCGCTCAGGTAGGGCCATGTCATCCTCCCTCATAGCACAGGGCCAGTTGCTGGAAACCCATGTGTATCCGTCTCTCTTGGTCACGATCGTGGGGGCCCCCGTACTTAGTTGCCCACACGATTGTAACACCAACTACACGGAGAGTATACTGAGAATGGCCTGCAAAAATCCAGCGAAAGAGGATCCTGTGGACAGAAACAACTTGTCACCGAAAGGGGTCAGAGGAGGATATCAGGAATCGTTCTGATGAAGAGGCGCTACACAGTTAAGGAAACTGCAGCCGAATACAATGCTGGTGTTTCAAGTGAAGTGGCCCAGAGGGTCCTCCAGAATAGCCACACAATCAAGGTCCTGTCACACTTTGCTATGTGCTTCTAGGAGACATAGGAAGTGCCTTACGTCAGAGAAACCTTGTTTCCCCCTTCTTCTTAAGCTAAAAGCTTGGCAACAGCTGACTGCTAATTGGTTGTATGTCATACCCTCACTGATTGGTCAAGGGGTGTGGTTGGAGTTCAGAGCGGGAAATTATACAGTGAAGCCAGTATGCTGAGGGGGAGGAGGTGAAAAAATATTGGAACAAGTAAGGAAGTGAAGGAGGAGTTACAGGAGAGTTTGTGAAGGAGGACGTATAGGAGAAGGTCAGCAGAGCAAGCAGCTTCAACACACGTTTTGTCCAGCAGGGAAGCTTGGATTCATCAGTTCCCTAGCCTGACAGCAGTGGAGGAGAATCTGGGACCCAATCCACTTAAACAGTGAGTTACACAAAAACAAACCCGGTGCAGTCAAAGCCAGGGATAGCCAAAAAGGTCCAGTAAAATCTCCATCTTAAACTGCATCATCAACTTTCCAGTAAGCCAAACAGTTAACTAGGCCTGTGGGAATTGTTACTGTGTCACCTCTAGAGATAGAGAGCGTTGAAGTACTCAAGAGTTCATCTCTTTTGCACCGTGTTGTATACTACAGGAACAATTGCTCTGCTCAAGATTGTTCATTACGTAAATGCTGCAGTAAACTGTGCACTTCCCGTTTACTACAAAAAGCTACCAGGACTCGTGTCAAGTTATTTACCGTCATTGACTATTACAGTTCTGACTGAAGTGCTGGCGTGACGTGACAAAACACCGTTCATTATCAAGACTGTATCTGTTATTTGTACCACTGTGCACGACCGAGCAAGCACCTTGTCACCATTGCTGGGAGAGATTACAGAGCCACCCGTGACATCCATCTTGCAATCCCCGTGGTCTCCCTCACTGTGGTGCGTATCGCTCGGGCCCTGCACAACTAATGTGTCTGAATGTACAACTCACCATTCCTTAGCACAGATGGGCTAGAAAAGCAGACGACCAGTTCCAGCACCATTGTGTTAAGAGGAACAGAAAGTCGAGACTCCAGGGGACAAAAGAGCACAAAAAGTGTATCACAGCTCAGTGGAAAAACATCTCCTGGTCAGATGAATTTAGATTTCTGTTGCACCGTGGTGATGGGAGGTCAGAATTTGGCACAAGCAGCATGAATCGATGAGCCCTTCCTGTCAGCTGGTCAGAACATGTCAGCACCTCCATCTAATCTGCAGCAACTACGAAAAGCTTCCTGTCGATATTCCTGCAAACCAATTTCATTACCTAGTGGAATCTACACCATTGCTGCAGTTTTGAAGGCCAAGGTAGGTCCTACGCGCTACTAGGTGGGAGTCTTTAAGTGGTCATTCAGTGTATAATAACCAAGTAACTCCATTCAGGTTCTAACTTCTAGACCATCTGTGGCGCCCGCTTTATCACATTGTGGTAATTGAAGAAAATGGGCCATTTCTATTGCATGGTGGGATACAATTGTGAAGAGAAGTAATAATTTTAGGAATGGAACGATCCTGTACTTCTCCAAGTAACTTTCTAGTAATTACCTTTTTCCTTCTGAATTTGCAGTCTCCTGCGGTTTATCACCATTTGACCTCATGTACAGCAGATGAGAGAAAAAAATGGCAGTGACTGCTGTCTCCTCGCTCCTTGTTACCTATCTTTTCAATATCATATTTCAACCCGGGTCACTAATTACAGACAATTAGCAGAACAAAAATGCTCAATTTATTAATAATTATTCATATTACTATAGAAACCGCATCCAAAACAAACACATTACCTGTAATTTCTCGTATCACAATAATCCCCCCCAGCTTGTGTTACTCTGCCAGGGAAAATACATAGCAATTACTTGACGAGTTATTTTTTTTTCCGAATGATTATGAACTACGTGTTTGTATCATCAAATAACATATTTACCTCACCTGAACAAAACATCAGCGTGAAGAATGACCGGCACCGGAGGGTAATTGCTGTAATTTTATATCACGGGACGTATTGCACATAAATGCCACTTAAAGGAAGCAACATGTTTTATTATTCCCCATGACGGAATGCGACAAGACAGATAAATATGGTTTTATGAATGAAGTAAAAGAAGATGGAGGTCGGCACCATACGAGGCGAAAACACGGGACGGAAGCCTGCGGTGGGATGGTTGACAAAGAAACCATTACTACCTAGTATTGATCAGAGGGGGCATCGATAAAAGGAAAAATCTCCTTGCTGTGACAGTTTTTAGGGTCCAAGGTGAGAACACATCAGAGACGGCTTATTTTTGGATTGTGAATTGTAAATGATCCACTAGGTTTTATATTAGGCGGGACTGACATGAATGGGTTGGATTCTGCAGCGGATTCCGAGTGTGAGCCCGGCCAGCGACCCTGCGTACCTGCATTAACTGTACCAAGCTCAGTACATCAATGCAGAACCAGAACCAAGCTTATAAATAACAAGAATCAATCTTAGTACATACATACAGCAGCAGAACCAAGCTCATAATATAAATACTGCACCAGAACCAAGGTTATAAATAGCAGCAATCAACCTCAGTACATACATACAGCACCAGAACTAAGCTCATAACATAAATACAGCACCAGAACCAAGTCCATAACATAAATATAGCACTAGAACCAAACTTATAAATGGCAGCAACCAACCTCAGTACATAAATACAGTACCAGAACTAAGCTCATAACATAAATACAGCTCTGGAACCAAGTACAGTACATTGGTACACCCCCAGAACCAAGCTCATAGCATAAATACAGCATCAGAACCAAGTACAGTACATGAATACAGCCCCAAAACCAAGCTTATACCATAAATACAGCATCAGAACCAAGTACAGTACATTGGTACATCCCCAGAACCAAGCTCATAACATACAGCATCAGAACAAAGTACAGTACATAGATACAGCCCCAGAACCAAGCTCATAACATAAATTTAGTAGCAGAAATAAGCGATCAAGTTGCAAGAGTGCCCATGGGCTGATGAAGCATCAGAAGGAAGACGGAGGGAGACGATGAATTGGCTAGGTAATCCTCAGGGAGGCAATAACCCCAATGTCAATATCTGTCTGGTGTCCCACCCCACCTGCAGTCTGGCCGGCGCTCTGTGCAACCACATCGGTTGCACATATTTAAGGCTTGCCACTATGGATTTAACCCTCTGCAGACTCCAGCAGAACATAAATACAGCACCAGAACCAAGTCCATAACATAAATACAGCACCAGAACCAAACTTATAAATAGCAGCAACCAACCTCAGTACATAAATACAGAACCAGAACCAATCTCATAACATAAATAAAACATTAGAACCAAACATATTACATGAATACAGCACCAGAACCAAGCTTATAGCATAAATACAGCATTAGAAGCAAGCTTATAACATGAATACAGCACCAGAACCAAGCTTATAACATAAATACAGCATTAGAAACAAGCTTATAACATGAATACAGCACAAGAACCAAACTTAGAAATAGCAGCAACCAACCTCAATACATAAATACAGCACCAAAACTCAGCACTCATAACATAGATACAGCCACAAAATCAAGCTCATAACATAAATACAGTACCAAAACAAAGAGATTGTGTTGTGGGTGCACCAATAGGCCAACGTCTTGGACAGAGCCAGGAGGAGGATGATTCATGTAGTTCCACAAAACACTGCTAAATGAAGGAAGAAAATCACCTGACTGGGTAGTCGTAAGGAGGTTGATCAGCCGTAGCCTAAATCTGCTGGTGACCAGCGCTGTGTGCTATATTCCTGGGTAGTGAAGCACCTTTCATCCAGTTGCCACCATTGTATCTTGGCTTTTCGATTTGGCTAGGTAGAGTGTTTTTTTAACTCCACCCTATTTCAAGATGTATTTTTGAAGCCAGTCTCTGGATGTTGGAATGAGTAGGACATGAATGGAGATCAGTGTGTGAATGTCTAATCATAATGTTGTGATGAAGCAATGCCCTATTCCAAGTTTTACAATAGGCCCTCATAGTTACTTGGTAAACCCCAGGTTTTACAGATGTCCCAATCCCAGCAGTATTAACCAGTGGGCCACTAATCTTCCACAGAGGTTTCCCATCTTCCTTACTTATTCCACATACTCCATATCCATAAATATGTAAGAAACAAAGACCCCCAAGAGCCATGGTGTAGCCCTTCTTAAAAATGGTATCCCATGTTTGTCCTACCCAATGGACTCATGTTCTCGCTCCCAACACAAACCAGGCAGAAATGCATCGGTCCATAATAAATGTTTCCCAGAGACCTCATTGAATGTAATGGAGCTGACATTTCTCATACCAGGATCCTATAAGACCCTAATAAAGATGCATTCAGAGCGCCAACTACCTTGAGCCCGCGCACGGAGCCTCAGCACATGTTGGCTCTGCTGAATTGATGCACTTGTCTCAGTTCTGTTTCTTTCTGCAGCTCTAGGAATAAATCTGATCGATTGTGTGTTAATTGATATTTGCTACAATGCATCTCACAGTATGACTTCAGGCTCAGATGTGAGAAGCCATTACAGACATCTTAAGCTGGGAGATAATTGGTCACAGTGGTGCGGTGCGGTGGGTTAGTTAAACATACAGACGCCTACATGCTTTTACTCTGGTAAACAAAGTGAGTTTAATCCCTGCAAAGAAAACTCCAAGGATCTGAGCCTTATATTATACTGGAAGTTAGCGGGCAGCAGTCAGGGGTCTACTGGATGTTGTTGGAGGGGCTGTCCGGCATCAAAAGGCTACACTATCTACAGTGAAATAGGCAATTATATACCAACTAGGCACAACAGCCTGCTACATAATGATGCATGGTCCCCATTCTCATACAGCATCTGCCTGGGTCCATCCGGAGGCAGCACTGTGAAAGTATTAACATTTTTAATTTTTCTTAATTTTTTTGAAACTTTTTTTAAGTCTATTCTGGGTTTTTTTCTAACGTTTTCATGTTTTTTTTAAACATAGTTTTGTATTGGTATCTACCATGTAATATATTTTGTAGATATTTTTCTTCCACTTTAATCCCTCTTACTTTTTTCTTTTTGCTATTATATATTATAATTTTTTTTTGTATATTTTAATTCTTGGTGCCTATTTTATGTTAGAATTTTGTATATTTTTTACTTCTCGGTGGATGTAATAATTAGAGATGAGCGAGCCTACTTGGTAAAGCAGTTACTCGAGCGAGCATCGCTCTTCTCGAATAACTGCTTAGTGATCTGAGCAGGCTCGGGTGGGCTGCGGGGGTGAGCGGGAGGGAGTGGGGGGAAAGGAGAGAGATCTCTCTAACTCTTCCTCCCGCTCCACCCCACCCCCCGCAGCCCACTCGAGCCTGCTGGGATCATTAAGCAGTTACTCGAGAAGAGCGATGCTCGCTCGAGTAACTACTTTACCAAGTAGGCTCACTCATCTCTAATTATTACATCCACCGAGAAGTAACTCTCTCTCTCTCTTCCCCACCTCCCTCCTGCGATTTTAACATTAGAAAGTCCACTGACATTGCAGTAAAAAAAAAACACAGTGATATCGCAGCGTTAAAAAAAAAAGCTAGTGAGTAAAAGCCCTTAGGGTGCATTCAGACGACCGTATATCGGCTGGGTTTTCACGCCCAGCCGATATACGGCGTCTCTCTCTGCAGGGGGAGGAGGCTGGAAGAGTCGGGAGCAGTGCTCTGAGCTCCTGCCTCCTCTCCGCCTCCTCTCCACCCCCATCCGCCCCTCTGCACTATTTGCAATGAGAGGAGATGAAACGGGGGCGGGGTCAAGTGCCGAGAATTAGCTCCACCCCTGTCCCGCCTCTCCTCATTGAAAATAGCGCAGGGGGGTGGAGAGGAAGCAGAGAGGGGGCGGGAGCTCAGAGCACTGCTCCCGGCTCTTCCAGCCTCCTCCCCCTGCAGAGAGAGAGACGCCGTATATCGGCTGGGCGTGAAAACCCAGCCGATATACGGTCATCTGAATGCACCCTTAGGCTGAATGCAAACGTGCAGAGATTCCACGGTTTATGCAATCCTATGCAGACTGACGCGATTTTGATCGTGGAAAACTCTCGCAGGAACAAAATCGCAGCATGTCCTATTTCAGTGCGAGCCTCGCAGAGTCTCGCACTGCCGCATCATCGCTGATGCACTGGCTCTGCACTGCGCACGGCGGCTGTCAGCACATCCGCAGAGCGAAGACCCCCGTCAGGTAAGCCGTGGGTCACTGCAGGGGCACAAGGTCGCATCCCACTGCAAGAATCTCGCAGTCGGAATCCGACCCGGCCGTCTGCATTCACCGTTACTCTTTAATTTATTTGTATGTTTTCTTTGCTGCCTTTTTTTTTGTTACAATTTCATTTTTTTTTGTCTGTGGCTTTTTTGTATTGAAAGTAGCCATAGAGAATAGAGTAGTATGGAGAGAACTAGCCTACGGAGTATCCAAGAGTCGGACATGACTATTATATTTTGTTGTATGTTTTTTTCTTGGTTGCTATTCTGTATTATAAAAGTTTTTTGTGCCTATTGTGTATTATCAGTTTCAGTATTTTTTTCTTGGTGCCTATTCTGTATTATAACTTTTTCTATACTTTTCATTGGTGTCTATTCTATATTAGGGTTCTTTCACACGGGGAGAATCAGCCCACAATCCACAGTGCAACTGTTACATCTGCTGGGCGTACCATGCCTCTGCACGGACACACTAGTTCTGAAACCAGAAATACTGCACCCACAGAACACCAAGGGACACTAAACTACATACTAGACTCATGAGCAGACATAACATAAGCACTGACAAATGACAAAAATGCTCCCCTTGCATACCTGCCCACATAAGCAGATGGAATAGCTATCACATGTACAAGGTACTAGTTCAATTGGCCAAGTCATTTAAGCCCGCAAGCCCACTTCAAAGGTCCTCTTTGTCTCGCAGGTCCCTACTCTAACGAGACAACATCCACAAGAACCCTACCTGCAAGCAGGGCAATCGTCCCGATAAGGACAGCCCCGCGCTGGAACCTAAGAACCTAACGCGCCCAGAGATGGTGAACAATCTACAGCAGGACAGGACACAGTTTACACCAACACACTAGGGATAGCATGCAACACAGAACAGGACTGTCCATTCCAAATGTCTGGCCACCTGTGCAGACCCACAGAACTCATCGCTGTTCACACACATATACACTGAACATGCCTGTTCACACCTGATGTCCGACACCTGTACACACACTAAACATGACACTGTTCACACCTATACACACATAACACATAACAAACATGCAAGAAAACAATAACCCGAGAGTGAAGGAATTCCGGCTTCCTCTTACAGAGGGACTGGTATATGTATGTAGCAGACCGGTGGAGAGACGCCGTTTTATCTGCATTTTGCAATACGTCCTAGTGGAATAATTTGGCCTGTGTGAAAGCACTCTCATAAATTCTTTTAGATTTTTTCTTGGTGCCTATTCTGCATTATAATTTTTTAGATATTTTTTTTTTTGGGGGGGGGTCTATTCTGTATTGTAATATTTTGTATATTTTCTTCTTCACTCATTTCTCAATTATTTTTTTTGTGCCTATGTAAATGTATCACTTTTTACATGCATTGTTCCTGAAAATTCAACAGCTTATGACATACTGGGGCTAGGTTTCTTGTACTTGATTGTCCATGGTCTGTTTCATACGTACTGGAGGGTAACAGTCACTTTAATGGAGCTTTTGTAGTCACTGTCTTATCCTGAACTTCCAAAGTGTAAAAGCAACAACCACACTAAATCAATTTTAAGCACAATGCTCCTCCAGCTCTTATTTTTCCTTCTCACCTGACTTCTTCAGTGACCCAACATTTAAGCACAGGCCAGTTTAATGGGCGACAGTCAAGTGAAAACGTTCTGTCACAGAAGCACTGCGTTTCGCCAAAATGGGCAGGCTCATTAATTGTTCTCTTTCAGAGCTGGCTCAATTCACAGTTCACAGTCTCTTTTCTTTGCTTTTCTCTTTTTTTAAACGATCCAATTCAAAGCCAACAGTCGGAGGGAAAATTTCTCTTTGAAATATTTTTTTCCTTTTTTTTTTTTCATCTTAGGATGCGGAGAGCAATACATTTCCTGACACCCACACCATAGTGTTAGTCAGTGTCTTTTCCTCATGTGATCTTCTCGTCCTGCAGAGTGAGTTTTATTTAACTTGAATTGTCCATCTGGTAACAAGGAAGACAAAGAAGCCGCTTCTTTTGTGAAAAAATAAATAAATAAAAAATCCTCATTGACATTTGCGCGGTGTGAGAGAAATGTGAATCTGTGTGAAGTGGACCTATTCCTTTCCCTCAGCAATGTCCCTCCATTGTATCAAGAGCCTAAGCTACTAAATGACACACTGAAAACGTGAAATTCGAGAAAAGGAGTATGATCCGGTACCAAATAAGCCATAACTCTTCGTATTTAGCAGAGCTAAGTTTGTTGGACGCGGAGCACTGACTTTGTCATCTGATGCATCTCGTTGTGATATCACAATGTGTCATGTGTAGTATATATATATTTTTGTTGGGTTCCGTCCTTTGAGCTGATCAACAAAATCACTGGAACCACTGGATCCAGCACATGCCGGAGCTGACCGGCGCCCAACAGACACTATTAACTATAACAGGGTCCTTCTTGCTTCCGACTAGACCAACCAGCCTTTTACTGGATGCATTAGCACAGCATGCTGCCTTATTTCATCTGTCTTCTGTATCTTACCCCCCTGTGTGGTGCAGGCTGTATTGCTATGCTATGATGGAACAGCCTGTCATGAACCGATACTCTCTGGGATTAGTCCCGCCCTCTCTGCCCCTATTGAGGTGGCGAGTTGGGTGCCACCGCATCCTGAAGCTTTCCCGCCCACTGGTTAATTATCTGTCAAAAGTTTATGTTTTGGAAACTCCTTATTTTAAAAAAAAGCTAATAAGAGAAATATATGTGTTAACATGCAAATAAAAAAATGGATCTATATATACAAAAAAACCTATTTATATATTTACGTTAATACTTTATTGCAGAGCTCAGTACCCTATTTTGTTCCAGCTTGTTCTTTAAGTCACAGCTAGTGGTTGGTAATGATAGAGTGAGGTGACAAGCAGCTGGGAAGGCGGAATAGCACGCCCAGAGGCCAGCGGGGCATATTGCTTCCTGGTTTAACCCTTCACTTGGTTAATAGAACTTCAGGTTGAGTAGCTTATATTATTGATATATATATATGTGTGTGTGTGTGTGTGTAGGGGCGTAACTAAAGGCTCAGGGGCCCTGATGCAAAACGTGAGCTGGGGCCCCCCCTCTATCTGTATCTGTACCCGTACCCATACCTAAACCATGCTGCACAGAGACATAACTTGAAGCTGCTGGGCCCCAATGCAAAACCTGTAACAAGGCCGCCAACTATAATGCTTTATTCATAGTACTGGGCTCCCTGTATGGAGAAGAGAGGCCTTATGGGCCCCCTGAGGCTCCTGGGCCTGGGTGCAACCGCATCCCCTGCACCCTCTATAGTTACGCCCCTGGATATGTGTCATTCATTAAAGCTGTGGCCAATGACCACCCACTTTAAAAGTACAATGTCTGTCTCATGTCTTTTTTTATGCCATAGGGCTACCAGTAATTTTAGAGTTAGCGCGGGAGACGCTCCCCCATCCCATTGGTCGAGGGGTGGCGGAGCCTGCCTACAGTCAGGGTTGGGCTTACCACCCGCTTTTCACTTTACCCCCTTCTTTCTTGGCCCCTACAGTCAGAAAGTATCATGTGCTGTCATCAAATGTTCTTTATTTCCTACTACCAGAAGGCAATGGGAAGCAAATGAATAGCAAGGACTTACAAATCATCTTATTATTACTAGAAAACACATTTTTCCTTTTTTTTGTCTTAATGCTATATGGAATTTTCCTTGTTTTTGTTCTATGACCCAAGCAGCCACTTGCTTCTAGTAAAAAGGGTACGCCTCATTTTCTAATGAAACCTTATTACTTCTGGTGTCGCTCTCAGACACATATGCTATGAGTAACGCTGTAGACAAATACATGAATTATGCAGTAAAGCCTGCGGTTCTGGTGATCGCCCCATACATCAATCCCTTGTTATTGAAGGAATCCAGAACTTTAAGTTACTCTTTGTTTATCTGTCTGAATGTTCCATAGAGGGGACTTATCTTTCTGTTCTTGCCCATAGCAAGGTTTGCTCGTATGCGTTTGAAGTAAAACTATAATAAGCTTCAGAGCCGAAACCCAGAATACCTCTGAGGTAGAGAGAAAACATGTTACGATATAATCAGAACTCATCCTCTTCTTCGGGGAGTTGAAGGGTAAAAGGTCAATGTGGGGTCGCGTCATAAAAGTTTTGCGCGAAGTCCCATAAAGCCCTATTTACTCAACTATTCAAAAAAATGGTAAAAAATATATATATAAAAAGTAGAGAATTTATAAAGGGAGAACAATGGAAGTTCACCGGGATCATCTGGGTTTTTAGAACTCAGGTAAATAGGAATTTATAGAAAGTTTTTGCTCTTTTTTTGTTTTGTACCGAGACCTTTTGTTTCAGGATATTCTTAGGGATTCATATATCAAATGTAGTCTAGTTTTGTGTTCCTAATATAAATCTTACCTGCCCGTATGACATGGGACACTTATCATCTGGGAAGTTCTATGGATAGAAAACAAACACAAGTTCAACGCGCAAAGTGCTAACTAAACAAAAATCACAGATTCTAATAGAAGTCATCAAGCATTAAAAAGGTTGTCCAGTTCTAAACCAATAATGGCCTATCCTCTGGATACATCATAAATAGTAAATCGGTGGGAGTTCGTCACCTGAGGCTACCAAAGATCAGCTATTTGCCCTCGTGCACTGAGCTGTTTTCTGTAGGAAATAAACAGCTCCGTTCTTGGTATAATGGCCTGGCTTGGTACTGCAAGCTAAGTTCTCATTAAAAAGAATGGGAACTTAGCCTCTAATACCAAGCTTGACCATTGCAGTGGGAATGGAGCTGTCTCTTTCCTGCAAAAGGCAACTCAGTTCCGGAGTACACCAGCCAAGAGAACAGCTGATTGGTGGAGATCCCTGGTGACAGATCCTTGCTGATCAACTATTGATAACATATTCTTAGGATAGGCAGCCAACAGTTTAAAAGTGGACAGCCCCTTTAAGTAACATGTAATGTAACTTGAACCTAAGATGGCCAATGTGACAGGGTGTCATCCTTAAAGGTGGTGTGAAACCATACAGCCCTGTTTATAAAGCAAACATACTGTGTATACAGCTACTATGCAAATTTATGTCTCTCCATTGTTTCAGACTACAAACAAAACCTACAGTCAGTTGTTGTTCTCCTTTATCTGCTCCTACTTCTTCTGTTTGCAGGTTAACAATAGGAAGGGGGTGAAAAATTAAAGTAACATGACTGCAATTGCGCACGCCTTAACTCAACTTTCTTGCCCTATAGGCCTGTGTTCTCACACGCAGCGAAAAACCGCTAGATTTCCGCCGGGAGAAGCGCTGCTTCAAAACCCGCGGCACTTAGCCACGGGTTTTGAAGTGGCCTGGCCGCTCGCTTTTCCGCTGCGGCCGGCGCTCCCATAGAGCAGAACGCGGCTGCAGCGGGAGAAGAAAAAAATGAACATGCTGCGGCCGGCAAATCCGCGCCGCAGCGCCGGCTTCTGTCAAGTTTGCCGCGGCGGATTCGCCGTCCCGTGTGGACGAGATTTCTGCAAAATCTCATCCACATGGCTGGCTAATCCCAAGATTAGTGGCCGCAGGCGGATTTGCAGCGGCGAAATTCCGGACGGAATTTCCACGGCAAATCCGCTCCGTGTGAACCCAGCCTAAATCAGTCTGCACGTGCACGCATCAGTGTATTTTACTGTACTTTTTCTGCCCGCAGAGCATGGTTTTTTTGCGCGCTGGACAGAATCAAACACCGACTGAAATGGTTAATTTGTCTAACGAGTTCCAGGTGTGTTCTTTTTCCAGCAGAATTATGCAGTGTATCACACATCTTAGTGCATGTTGCGCATGCATTTGTGATCTTCCCATTGACTTCTATGGGGACCTTTGGTGTGCAAATATGTGGAAAAAATCTAACATGTTCTGGTTTTTTTTCTGCACAACTAAACTATGGAAATTCCAAAATACGGGCATGTGAACAAACTGATGGAAATCAATGGATTCTATTCTCTGAGGATTGCTCATGCAAATTTTCCATGTGCAAATACGTCCGTGTGAAGCTGGCCCAAAACTAGGTGGAGTAAGAGGAAAATTTAAGAATTCTCCTGTTTCGTGATCCTGTCTTCTGCACCAAAAAGGCTCAAAATAAAAAGAAAAGAAAAAGCTGTATCTCTGACTTTTTCCCGTCCAAGCTGAGTAGTCTGGACTAGACTTCTGTTAGCTGTCATAAAGTTGGAACCTTCATTGTTTACTCCTAGGGGATAAAATGTGTCCTGGACATCTGATGTTGGCAGAAGTGCAAGTTTTGTTACTGTACATATCAGAGCCGTGCATATATGCGTCCATCACACATAGATGGGAGCTATAGAAAGAGAATTTAACAAACAGATGGATTGGCTCTGCGGGTGGTGACGATGGTAACCTTTTTCCTTGGCCACGAGGTTCCCCCGGACCTTATGCCTTGTGATATTTCCTCTGGGGGAGTGTTAGGGTCCACATGCCCCCCCGCTTACCACCCACCATGATCTGCGGCATCCCAGAAGCCATTGCATCCGTCAGTCGGGATCCGCTACAATGTGTACGGCAGGAACTTGACTACAGGCTCCATGTGTGTCCAGTGACAAAAGCAATCACACTGATCACCTATGATGGGCAAAACATTCATGATGTCGTGCAACAAAACTTTTTGAGTTCCTGTTTCCATTGATATAACATTTTTGCAGCTGAGTGTCATTAAGCAAGAGGGGGGCACATCAGGAAGATCATTTGTAATAAACCTGTATGTATCAATTCCTCATGATTTTCAGAAGTATGGAGGTCAGCAGACAGTCCCTCCAATCAAATAGACCGTATAATGAGGATTACTAATACTGATTATAAGGGTAAGAGGTTGGACTTACCCGGTGTGGACCACCCGTCCGGTGACAGGTGTCCACACTGTCAATCTGGGGAGGCCTTTAAGAATGTATCCAAAAGAGCAAGATTCCTAGTCCAAAGGGAGAGCATCTACCCTGTTTCCCTGAAAATAAGACCTACCCTGAAAATAAGACCTAGCGTAATTTTTAAAAGGTGTCCAGATAGCTATAAATGTAAAAATGAAAAATTTTGGAGCAAAAACTAATGCAAGACCCTGTCTTATTTTTGGGCAAACATGGTAGGGGGGAGCCTGCATCTGAAGATGACCTTGTCATAAACACAATAGAAAGAAATAAAAGTCACTTTCGCAGTTTCGATAGCTAGAACAAGTATAGATCTCTTGAAGGTAGTAAAATGTACTTCGTACAGGAGTCCTGTACAGGAATAGGACTCTTCTATATCCGAGTTCGTCCCCAATTAGCCAAATCAGGTCCTAGAGTGTTTCAGTCACGGCTTGTTTGTCAGTAGACACACAAATGTAGGCACAAACATAGGTCAATGGTATGCTGTAATGGTAAAGTGCAACGCGTTTCGAAGGTTAAACCTTCTTTTTTAAGCAAAAGAGTAATTCTCCTATACTGGACTCCTCTATGAAGTAAGTTTTACTACTTCCAAGAGATCTATACTTGTTTTAGCTATCCAAGTTGTGAAAGTAGTGTGGGGACTTTTATTTTCTCCTATCATGATTTTCAAGATCTCTGCTTGCAGTCATTAGAATCCTAGAATGGTAGAGTTGGAAGGGACCTCCAGGGTCATCGGGTCCGACCCCCCGCTCAATGCAGGATCACTAAGTCATCCCAGACAAATGTCTGTCCGGCCTCTGTTTGAAGACTTCCATTCAAACATTCATAGGAATCCTTCATTGTTTACTTGCAGGGAATTACAATCAGCCCTGATCACGTGATCGGCGCACTGGTTTACAGGCCACTAGGTCAGATAACACAGCTGTTATGCACCTGTGTAATCATCACCTGACCAGGACAGATTTATATCCCTGTACATCATAAACAATGAAGGTTCCTATTGAATGACAACAAGCAGAGATCTTGAAATGAAATGATAAATTGATACAGATAGTAGAAAATTAAATATCCACAAGGAAATTGATCTGGATAAAAGTTATACTATTCTCTAACATACTTTCTGTATCAACTATTTGACATTTTCAATATCCTTGCTTTCAATCATTCAATAGGAACCTTAATTACTTACTTCACAAAAGTATGATTGATTAGACTATACAGCTCTGAACTGTGATGTGTCATATACCTGGTACAGGCGTCAGGTTAGATGACACCCTGTGCGAAATCCTCCCCTCCCCGTCATAAGGAAAAAAATGTAGTGATAGGTAACATAGTATGTTAGGCTGTATGAATACAATGTCCATCCAGTTCAGCCTGTTTCCATCCCCCCCCCCCCTCTTGTTTATCCAGAAGAAGACAAAAAAAAACAACGAGGCAGATGCCAATGTAGCTCGTTTGGAGGGAAAAAATCCTTCCTGATTCCATAATGTCAGTCAGAATAATCCCTGGATCAACGTTTGAGTTCTAACTGACTCCAAGACCCAGATTAACGACCTCACTGGTCACCTAATGTCTATATCCTGTAATATCATAGCGCTCTAGAAAGATATCTAGTCCCCTCTTAAACTCCTCTATGGATTTTGCCATCACCACATCCTCAGGCAGATAGTTCCACAGTCTCACTGCTCTTACAGAAGAGAACCCCTTTTCTGCGTTGGTGATGAAACCTGCTTTCTTCTAGACGTAACAGATGTCTGTGCACCAGAACAGCTTGAATAAATACTGTACCAGAACCAAACTCATAACATAAAAACAGTACCAGAACCAATATCATAGAATAAATACAGCACCAGAACCAATATCACAGCATAAATACTGTACCAGAACCAAACTCATAACATAAAAACAGCACCAGAACCAATATCATAGCATAAATACAGCACCAGAACCAAATTAATACCATAAATACAGGCAGTGGTGTATTGGAACATCAGAGGGGAAGAGACGGAGTCAGGAGGAAGAGGATTCGTGCCACATGGAGGAGGAAGATCATCTGGTCAGATGGACCTGAAAAGGAGGATTGCCCCCAGCCCCTACATCTACCTTGTCCTTCCCCCACACACACAAGCTGGTGGCTGGCGCCCCATGCAACCGCATGGGTTACACATAGCTAAGTCCGGTCATGTGTACATCTGTATGTCCATCACATGATCAGGAGAAGTTTCTATCACCTGAGCAAAAACTATGAAGGTCTTTATTGAATGACAGCAAGCAGAGATCTTGCTCACTATATTGATCTCTGATTCGTTCCTTGCAAATTTTTTGGCTGGTTCGTTTTGTAACGAGTTAAAGTTTGGAAATGTTAATTAAAAGAAAGCAGCTTTTGCAGGTTTAAGCAAAAAGAATCCGATCATCCCACCGTGAAATTGGCGCTCAATTGCGCCGTTCTCCTCATTACAATGGTCTCTATCCGTATGTGCTGAATATTTTATATTACCATTCAGCCGTGCATCTGTTATTAAAAAATGAAGCCTATGTAGCTTTATAACAGCAGGATTTAATAAGGGGCACACGGAGGTACCAACATAAAGATGGGCATTTTGCATTTAGCGTGGACTTTCTCTGCTCAGCATATTCAGGATTGATCTGTTCGGGATTATTTTTGATACTTGGCAGTTTTATTGCTCGGCGTTTCTCTAGTAAAGTTGCCGGCGATGCTGAAACCATTAAAGAAACAGCTGTTTATTAGCCTGCCAGTTGGGATGATTGATGCCCGTTAGCTCGGATGGCATCTGTTAATGGAGAAACCGTGGATTGCAACAAAAGCAAGGAAGGGGGCGCCATAGATGCAAAACAGACTAGGAAAATCCAATGGCCGTCACTAGAGACAAAGTGGCATCTCTTCAGGAAAGATGTTAAGAGCTACTGAGTCTCGTCAATAGCTGAATCTGTGGAGTACAGCTGCTGGTTGAACGGTGAAAGTACTGATTGATTTATGGCATCTCTAGTTGCATCTGTACAGAGAAAAGATGGACTGTGGAGAGCAGAGAGACAACATCTGTCGCGATGGGAATGAATGGAAGGCGATGACGAGAGATCTGGCATCAGCGCTCAATGAACTGGTAGTTGACGTATCGAATGGACCAAATTGAAGGACGGGGAATAGCATAACTGCAGAACAAGAAGTGATCGAGGGGGACAAAATGTAATTAAAGGAATATTCTGGGATTTCGCTAACTTTTCCTACTGATGATGGACAGATCATCCATAGATGAACAGCGGCAGTCCACAGCTCGTAAAATTGTCTGCTCATCCATCGATCAGCTGATTCCTGGTGCCAATGTCACTATGATCAATGCAGGAAGAAGAAGGCTCTGACCAGAGTGCAGCAAAACAGGTTGGTTTTGCAGGCACAGCTCCCACTGAATTTAACAGTAGTTGTACTTGTAGTACCCACCCAGGCCATTATGGTCAGTGCTTTCTATGGACTGCGGCACTGGGAATCCGCGAACCACAGGAGATCATGAGCAGGAGACCCCCTGACGATCATCAATTGATGATCCATAGAAAAAGTTAGAAAAGTCCAGGAATACCCCTTTAAAGGGAACCAGCCAACATGAACGAGACCCTAGGTTCTCAACCTGCCTATGGTACCTGTAACTCAAGGTACAGGTACAACATACCAAGCCTCTAGAAAGGGGCTTGCATTTCCCTCATGATATTCTTTTAAAGGGGTTATCCCACCAAAGACAATTATAACCTATCCGTAGGATGCAGTAGGGGATAAATGATTGATCACTGGGGATCCAACTGCTGAGAACTCAGGGATCACGAAAAAAAATGCACCCCGATTCTCCCTTAGTGAATGGAGTAATAGTACATATGCATTAAATAACTGTCTATGAAGGTAGCTGAGAATTGCGCTTGGTTACTTAAAGCAGTCCCATAGAAGTCAACAGAGCCTTGGTCATGCATGCACACTATCACTCTATTCATTAATGGGGCCTTGGAGTGTTCTGTTCTTGTGATCCCTGGGGATCCCAACTATCCTGGGGATGATCTATTTAATATTGAACATAGTGTAAGATCATATCCTTAGGGAAGCATTGAAGTAATTTATTTAGGGGGTCTACTTAGCTTAGCAACACCGAAAACACTGAGCTAGAGGGCATCACTGCACAATAAATTTTCCTTGAGAGTGTGGCCAGAAGATCTGAACCCCCAGATGACTCTTTAGAAACAAATAGGACATGTTTCTTTGAAGTTGTGGCTGCAGTTTGATTGCTGAGGTTCAGTGAAGATAAGGAGGACATACAGTAGTTGGTATTAGCGGCCAATTGTATCCTCTATACCAGAAGATTATTTGCCTGCAAATGGGTTTTTCGAGACCACGGTACGCATGCCTTCCAACCATCCTAGACTTTCTGGGACAGACTTGAATTTTAGGGACTGTCCCACCATTCCAGGAGGTATGCTTAATGTTTTGATTCCCTCACCCTCTGCCAGAGCCTTACTTCCAAACTTTAGTCTATTAGCAGCAGTAAAAAGTATCTTCATAACTTAGTAGCACCAAATAGCATTCTCCATACAAAGCGCGGCCTGACTCCACCCCTGTCTCCTGCTCTCAGTATGCCATTAGTTAATCCGATAATTATTCTTGATTATTGGTATTTATGAATGCTGTACGGGAATTGTTATTTTTTTCACATTCTAGAATATGTAACATGGGATTTATATCTAGTGTGGTTCAGAAGGGCTACACTTCCATGGCGTATCTATGTGGAGGCTCCTCTTCAAACCTCTACTTGGGGTCCTCTGTTTTGGGAGTTTTATGCATAGGTAACAATATACACTATCTGTCTGGATTGAATGGCTATGCATATTTTTCCATGGTGGTCTATTCTGGTAATCCCATGTTAGTATGGATGCACATTTTTGGTGTTTCATCACCCATTATAAGGGCGTTCCTATGTGCGGTTGATTATTCCTGTGCTAGTACAAAGATTTATGGGATTTAATAGACGGTTGAGTGGCAGTTGTCCACTAGTGAAACTATTTATATTTCTACATATTCATATCAGTGTAGGTATGGATCGGTTTTGATGTCCCCTTTACGTTTTTATTGAAATTTGATTGGCAGATATCTGTTTACATATGTAAATTGCCATATTGGGAGCGACGGACTGACGCGCGCTTGTAACATCCCTTTTATCATTTATGCGATTCCATTTTGCGTTTTCGGATATTGGAAGGCTTTATTTGGGTGTGATGGTTTGACATACAAATATGACATTTTATCTCGCGGGATTTGGTGATTTTTTTCCCACAACTGCACAGTTGAAGTGTCTTGATGCTGAATTATGTGGATGGTGCCATGTTAGATTTGTACACTGTGGTGAAGCTGATCAAAGATTATGTAAGTGTGTTGGATTTACTCTTGGGTGGGGCTTATATGACTAATTCTTTCTTGAGCGACTATATATCGAAGACACTTTTATGTATGTGCATGCTTGTTAAAGAACTTCTCGTCAAAACTAAACATTGCTGCTATTATGTACTTGGAGGAATAAAGGCTTTTAAATTTTGCAACTTGAATGTCGTTATGTCTTTCTTCTATCCATTCGGAGAGGTTGTCACCTGTGGTTAGTGGAAGTAACTGTACTGTAGCACCCCACGCAGTACAGCAGAGGCATGTGTGAAAAACACTTGGGTATACTAATAGATCATAGACTGAACATGAGTCAACAATGTGATGCAGAAGCCAAAAAGGCAAACACAATTCTGGGATGTATTAAGAGAAGCATAGAGTCTAGATCACGTGAGGTCATTATCCCCCTCTACTCTTCCTTAATCAGACCTCATCTGGAATACTGGGTCCAGTTCTGGGAACCCCACTTTAAAAAAGTCATTGACAAACTGGAGCAAGTTTAGCGGGATTGATTTGAGTAGGCAGTACTTGGCCTAGAAACGTTAACAACATTTCTTGAAATGACTAATGCGCATAGTTTTAAAGTGGCTATCTCATTCGGACAACTCTTGTTTATACTCCCCATTAGGGCATATGAATACCACATAGGAGATCGCCTATTTTGGACCTTCTTTATCGGCCTATCCCCCTGAAGACGCACTTTTAATAATGCAAGCACTGATTTCCTTCTGCGGTAAAAGTTTTATTATAAAGGAGTTCCTGAGACTTTTCTGGAGTGTTTCACCCGGATGTTCCACAACTTGTCTTCAGGCTGACTCTGCCATGTTCTTCAAAATTAACCTTCCCCTTATCTCAAGTGTCTGCAATGTCTTTAATTTGGATTTTTTTCAGTAAATGTATTATCTTCAGGGTTATTTGGACTGAAGGAAGGCCTTCAGAGGAGAGATAGAGAGAGAAGAAATATATGCCATTAGATGAAATATTTGCCGGTCATTCTGTTCTTTTCTGCGTTTCCTCAAGTTCATTGTGACTGTGGTGAGAAAGTCTGAAAACTCCGCTGTCTCTTCTTACTTCTATTTAACATGTTTGAAGCTGACAGCTCTGCAGAGCGCTCGGTGATTTCATGATATGAGAGCTTCTTGGAGGAAAAAGTCTGAAAAAATAAAAATCTGATCTTTTCTAGAAAAGACACACAGTCGTTGTGAGCTCAAACCCTTGTGTTCCACTTCTTGTCAATCATATCAACTATTGTGGGGCTAAAACTTTGGTCTCCCGGTCATAGAAAGCCAACAAGTGTATACAAATCTAAGACTTCTCCTTCCCTGTCCCTCTCTTAATTTTTCCTGGCAGAGACATGCATTAGCTTGAAGGGAACCTATCAGCTTCTTTGAGCCTCATAAGCAAAAGTTATGGGCTCATAGGAAAGGGTGCGCTAAGTCTGTGAGGGGTGATTTTTGACACATTTGATTAAATGTCTGATCACTATGGGTCTGACCGCTGGGACCCGCAGTGACCTTGAGAACAGCACACCCTGAATGCCTTATCTGACATTTGTGAGGGCACTCAAGGAATCCGCTGCATGAAGTGAATGCTGACTTTGCAGGCAGACATGGGGAAAATGGGGAGGCAGGTGAGTAAATCTACCCCCTCTCCCTCCTAAGGCTCAGTGCCCCATTTCCTATGAGCCTATACCTTTAGTTTATGGGACTCGTAAGAGCTGATTCTCTTTCAGGCTTCTGAGCGCTAGTAACACTGTGTCCACCAATCCAATGTTAGTTATAATAATAGTGCCTTCTAATATGGCATATGAGCCTCAGGGGCCCATGACGTAGAACAGCCCAGTGCACCTTCTACCTCTGAGCCTCCAATACTATAACACTTCTCTCTTGCAACTAGAGATGAGCGAGCACGCTCGGATAAAGCAGTTACTCGAGTGAGCATCGCTCTTCTTCAGTAACTACATTCTCGTCCGAGCAGGCTCGGGGGAGGGGCGGCGGGGGGTAGCAGGGGGGGAGAGAGACAGAGAGATCTCTCTCACTCCCCCCCCCCCCCCACTGCTCCCACCGAGCCTGCTCGGACGAGAATGCAGTTACTCAAGAAGAGCGATGCTCGCTCGAGTAACTGCCTTATCCAAGCGTGCTCGCTCATCTCTAGTTGCAACCAATCACTGTTAGACAATATCTTAACACTCTACAGAGACTTCATCTACATCTGTAGTTGCATTGTTTGACTTGAGTAGAAATTACGTACAGTAGTCCATGCTAATCACAACAAAACTTTTGAAGATTGTTTTCCTCAGTATTGAGAATAACCAAAATACTATAAACATGGCTTCTCTCTACACTACCATTTCTCATTGAAGAGGTCCAGCAGTGGAAACTTTCTTCACGTAATGTGGAGAAAGTATATCCATTAGATCTCCTACAAAAGGAAGAGAACCACCAGCTAAGAGTACCCTACAATGTACAATATTGATGAGGAACAAGATCCACAAAATAGCTGTCTACGGGTAGGTGACTCTTTTGGAGGAGTCTTTCGTATGGCTGGTATGAAGCAGTTTCCTTCCCTGCTTTCGGAGGAGAGCTAATTTACATAATTGAGTGCAAATACCATATACATGGATATCAGTGGTCTTCTACCAGTCTGGAAATTACAAGTCAATTAACTGAAAGCTGTAGTCCATCATGGGCAGGAAAGTGGCCAAAGGCGAAACTTCTAGCTAGTGGTTACAATGCAAAATCTGCAACAGCATCCCCAACTATAATGCTTCATTCACAGTACTGGTCTTCTATGGCGAAAAGCAATCTTTTGAGCCCCCTAAGGCTCCAGGAATCGGGTGCAACCACACTGTCACGTCTCAGTCAGCACATAGTTAATTATTTGCCAGCACACCTAGTTTCTCTAGGTTCTAGCCAGACTAGCCAGGGTTAACAGCTCTTGTGCTTTCTAGTCTAGGTTAATTAGTCCTGCTAGTGTATGAGAGGTGTGGCTGGTGATTGACATTTCTGTCAGCCAATCGGCATCTCCCTCCTCCCTATAAGATCCAGATCTTGCTGCCTTGAAGTTGCCGATTAATTTTCAGTGATCCCTGAGCAGTTAGCCTGCTCAGAGCTGCTGTGTGTTGGGCTCCGGTGCTTTGGTTTGTTCCCTGTTTGTGTATTGTTTGTCTGTTCTTGTTCTGTTTATTTACGTGCACTGTACCCCATGTGTTCAGGGCTCCCTGGTAGGGATTTGTAGTGGCCCAGGTACGAGTATGGGTCCGCACCTGTCGGAAGCGATCGACCTGCCAACTAGGCAGGGCTCCCTCCCGGGGTAGGGGTTTGCAGGTAAAGGATTTCCCTTAGTTTATTCTGCATATACGTTGCACGGCCGAGATATACAGGCCTTTACCCTCCTGCAGAGGTGCTCTCTGTCTGTTCTGCGTCTAGCCACCTGTACCAGCGCTTTCCCGTATCCGTTTGGCAGCCCCCCGTACCCTGTTCATGTTGGCAGTCCAGGACGAACATGGCACACACCTTCTGCAGCCATTATAGTTATGAGCATGGAAGTAGCTCTAGGAAGTGAAGAGTAATGTTGAGCAAACTGAAACAGTTGAACATTGTTTTGGGTTCAACTTTGCCAAAAGTTCAGTTTGGTGTGAATCCGAACCTCGGGTGATTCACCTTGGCCGAACTCGGTAAAGAAGAAAAAGGAAATAGAAGGTGAAGAAGGAAAAAGCTGAAGAAAAAATAAGAAGGATGAAGAAGAAGAGAAAATAAGGAAAAAGAAGAAGAGGAATGAAAAAGAAGGGGAAAAAAAGGAAAAACATTATTTTGCCTGTTCCTTCTTTTTCTTTCTCCCCCTTTTTCTTCTTTTTCCTGCATTTGATCCTTCAATTTGGAACATAAGTATGTGTAATTGGGTACCTGAACCAATGCCACTGGCAGTAACTAATTAACAGGAAGCAATCAATGCTGTTTGAATACACTGATTGTACACAGGGTCTCGTAAATAAATTCACCTATTCTCATCTGAACACCTGTCTTTAATTCATTATTCAAGGCAACAAACCCGGTATTTGTTGACAGCGGCTTGACACAATTCATAACCGCAGCACTTTACCTTTGTTTTTTATGTTCTATTTGGCTGAATGAAAGCAATGCATCCAGTAATGGAGGAAAAAAATAATTGTGGTGGAAGGTTATTATTCCGTTTGCACTTACCAGGGGTCATCTGAAAGACGAAGGGGCACTGGTTGTATATTGAAAGAGATTAATTCTGCTGCAGGAAGATGAAAACTAGTTTTTAATATACAGTAGCCTTAAAGCAGCTGGAGCTTTAATTTACTGATACAGAGCTCAAAATCATCTGCATAGACACAATGGGTTTTTTCCAGTAAAGGCATTGATAAATGCCTGATCACTGTGGGTCTGACCACTAGGACCCCCAGTGATCCCGAGAACAGTGCACCCTGAATGCCTCATCTGAATGGAGGGGCAGTGCACATGTGTGGTTTCCACACCATTCATTTCTATGGGAGGGAAGAAGATTGCTGAGCGTATCAATCTCTACCCGTCACATAGAAGTGATTGGATTGGCAGTCAAACATGAGCACCACTGCTCCATTCACATGGGGCATTTGCGGCGTGCAGATCTTGCGATCACTGGGGTTATTAGTAATCAGATCTCCAGCAATTAAACGTTTATCCCGTGGCTCTGCTGAATGATACATCTTTCGAATCTTTAGATTGCCTGGTCTAACTTTACACCACTATGGAAACTTGGCGGTTACTCACTCACAGAGATCGCCGTCTTCTACACCTAAGATGGTAGGCGCTACTCTCAGAACAACTCTGGACAACCGGATTTCTTGAAACTACGGCTTCTGCCAGCTTTATTGCACAAATCAAAGGTTTACATCATCAATATAATGCATATGGAAGACAACATAATTTATGAGTTGACAACCATTAGAGTCTTTGAATAGAAGAAAGAGGTTCTCAGCAGCACAGCATATATCCTCACATAGAGCCAGGCAAAACAGTATGCAAACGCCAGTCAGGAAGCCTAAACCAGAAAGGCTCCGGGGGTGCAATCAGGATAGAGAAAATAGTGACTGGCAGCATTCAGCAATGTAGAAAAATACAAGATTTATTTCCCCATTACAAAAATTTCGGCAACGTTTCGGTCGTAATAGACCTTCCTCAAGCCAATCTAGAGGGTGTCCTCCCCTGTCAGACTTGTGACAGCCCCAGTCTGGTCCGTACCAAACCTTAGGCTTGCAACTCCTGTAGCTGCCTCAGCAACCTTTTTCCCTTGAGCAGGAGTGTGTCTGGAGATTTAATCTCCTCCAACCACACCCGTACTAATTTAGAACATAGAATTCCTGATTTCATGCCCCCTAAAGGCGATCCTGTGAACTGCACTTCAGTTCACTTAAGTGAACCCATTGGATTACTTAATGTCAAAAATTGTGCCCCTTTGCGGAACACTTTTTTGGCACGTAGTGCCGCATTTAGGCCACACTTCCTTTTCCACAAAGCAACAGACCATTGTTGGACAAGTCATTAAAAGTGTCCTAAAGTACCTAAAACACATAGTAAATGTGGCAAAAGGCATGTTCAAAAGCTTACTATTGCATTATACACCAAAAATCTATCAAATTGTTAATACGGTAGCAAATCTGCAGCATCGTTAAAAAAAGGCGAGCACAGAGAGAAGTATCTGATTGGCACTTCTCTTGCATTTCCTCCCTACTTGGCTTGACATTACTGGGAGGGCTCTTTCTATACGCAGATAAGGTCGAACTTGTCAATCAGTGAGGCAGGGAGAAGCCGGAACTCTGCATCAGGGTGTGGTGGATTCTTCATGGATTCATCGTTATTATCGGCTGGTTCCATTATGTGATTAAATCGCTCTACAGAAATATTGGCCCCTGCGGACAGGAATCTTCTTGTTGTTGTCACAGATTAGCTGGAGGTGCTAACATGCTTTAACAAGCTGTCAGGAAGGGGTCATCAAATCATGCTGCTTTCGCCAAAATTTAACCTCCCATCAGCACGGTGCAACAGACATACATCTTGATCCATCTGACCAGGCGATGTTTTTCTTCTGCTCAGTTATACAAATTTTACTTTTGTACCCTGGACACTTATCTTTTTGTTTCTCTAAGACACAATGTTACTGGAACTGGTCGTCTGCTATTTTAGCCCATCTGTGTTAAGGATGGAACGATTACTTCTGGGTTCAGACATGTTAGTTCGAGCACCAGCATTGTATTAAGCTGCAATTCGTTTAACTGTGCAGTGTCTGCTCATTAGGACGATTCTTGACATCCTCCTTTGACCCCTTTCAGTGATGAGTTCTTTTCATCCACAGGATCTCCTTTCACTGGATGTTTTTTCTTGATCACACCCAACTTCATGAGAAAACCCCACCTCGTTGGCAATGAAATCCCGGCCATGGCTAGTCTAGCACCGATGACCAGAGCTCATTGGAAGTCATTCAGATCGCTGGATTTTCCCATCCTTTGTGGATTTACAATAAACTGATCCACGAAAAACTTGTTATATGATTTTATGCTGCACTCTGGAGTCTAATTTCCATTCAAGAAATCATAAAAGGGCCTTGGGCTCTAATACCGTGACTATCAAGCATGTATGTATTTATACATTTTGTTTAGAAGGTTATCAGAAAAATTCTAACCTCTTTCCAATACATTAGTCAAGTGTACTTAAAGGGGTTGTTTTGCTTTTTACAATCACTTTTTTTGTTAGGAAGCTCCCTAATCACAAGCTAATTACTGATGAGAACTCAAGCTATCAGCTGCTATCTGTGGGGGGAATTGAGAGAAAGTATTCCATTTTCGCAACAGCGCCACCTCAGGAAAAAGTAAACATCACATGGTGCCCATTGAAATTGGTGGCATATAGAGATGCTCTTTGTGGCTGATCTAAACTCTGGCTAATGGATGAAAGCTTCAAATGAGGGACCCTACTCTGTTAACTCAGAATGTCCTAATGTGGTATTCATCGATGGTTTTTGTAACCCAAACAATCCTTCCATATCAGATGCATATTACAATGGCTTCTTCCTCCACTCCTCATGTAATACATGTTTTTCCAATGACACAGAATCCTCTTGCTGCATCTTTGTGGTCCCCTGATACTTTATAATTGTCCCGAGTATGTAGCAGCTCCGGCCGGCACTATAGTAGTTCAGTATCAGTAGACATTGTTTAGCTCTCACTTTGCATCAGATCTTTTTTCCCCAGGGGTCTTAGATCACTCAACAAAGACATGTCAGCCTCTTCCACCGAAATGATTGACACTCCCCGAGGTCTCAACATTCACAGATTTCTGCTGGTAAACTTGGTTCTGTTCAGCTTCATTGGATAAACTCATTCTTGCTGAGCTTCTTTTTGTCCAGGCAGGTGAACATCTCTCGCTTTATAATTGGAAATCCTCTGTTTAGGAATACATTATTCACATCCTCGGACCTGGTTAGCCTGTCGTTCTTCACACTGCACAGTCCTTGCTTCTCTGAGATGGATTAAAAAAAGAAAACACCCCACAATTAGGAAAAAGGAACTTGGACACATGAACTTTGTCAAATCAATGGGCGATTCACAAAACAATTTTCTCAAATCCATGTAGTATTTGTAGTATTACAGGAGTAGAACATCACAATCTTGCCGTTTCCACTATCCCTTAGGGTCGGGACCATTGTCTTGAATATTTGGACTTGCATCTTGGACCCTTTGGTTCAAATGGAAACATTGAAATATATGGACTATTAACAGGATAGGGAGCAGTTTAGACCCATTTTTGACTCATGTGTTTAGGTCCTTTACAGTATTTCCACTTAGCAACCTTTGACAGAAGTTTCAAATGTCTTCAAGGTGGGTTTACATGGGCCACCTATTGGTTGGAAAATCACTCAAACAAGTGATTTTGAGAGAGAGTTGTCCCGTGTAAAACAAGGACCTCACAGGATTGGGGGAGGGGCGTATGGGACCCCAAAACATCGTTCGGGGGATTCAAATGCTGCTGTCAGAATTGACAGCGGTATTTAAAGGGTTAACAGCTCAGATGAGCTGCGCGGCTTACCAGAGCTGTTGTTGCCAGGTGTTGGCTGTAAGAAACAGCCGATGCCCACGTTATATGGAGGAAAATCGCCGCAAACTCTTTTCGTACATGCCCTGACATTGTAAGACGTAAATGTACGTCCTATAGCGTTAAGGGGTTTAAGGGGTATTCCTAAAATTGTTTTTTATCACCTATCCATATAATAGGTGACAAAAGTCTGATCAGTGGGGATCTCATCGCTGAGACCTCTGCCAATCCCGAGAACGAGGGTCACATGTCCCCCTCTTCTACCCCCTCCACAATGACGTGGAGACTGAATGCAGAGGTGGCCGAGCATGCGTGGTGCTGCTCCATTCATTCCAATAGGACTAATAAAAATAGCCAAGGACAAACACTTGACTATCTCCGACAGTCCGATTGAGGATGAATGGAGCAGCACTGTGCACGCATGGCCGACACTCCATTTAGTCTTCTTCTCCTCACTGTATGTAGGAGAAATAAGACAGGAATAGGACATGCCGAAATTATTTTTACATGGAGTATCAGTCTTTAAAAAAAAAGGATGCCTGCATAGTCCTATTGACTGTAATAGGTCAGTGTAATGCCTGTGTCCAGTCAAATGCAAACAAGGATAGCACATTGCCTGTGTGAATAAGCCCCAACTCTCATTGACTTCCATGGGAGTTACAGAAACAGTGTAGCACGGTGTGCTCAGGTGTTTCCTTAAAAGGGTTGTCTGAGTTATTTATTTTTTAGAGTTTTTGGCCCAGCCATGATGTTTTTTTTGGTGGTCCTGTACCACGGCATCTGATCGGTGACGTTACCAGGTGGGAAGACCCAGTGACATCCCGTAAACCTGTCATGTGAGCTTCTAATGTAGAAGCCACCAGCAGGTTTACGGGACGTCATCAGTGATGTTCCTGTCGGGCCTTCTATTGACATCAACAACCCATGTGACCACTACAGCACTTGGAAACAGAATGCCAAAGCACAATATGTGGCAGTGGGGGAGCAGAATGGCAGTGGGAGGTGAGTAATGTGATATATATATATATATATATATATATATATACACTACGCCCCCCAAAATATTGGAAAAGTCCTTTAATTCCTGACCCCTGCTGGCCACCGTCTTCAACCAGACCAATGACAGTGGGAGCCAGAGCTAGGAAATAGGTGAGTGTCCCACAGATGAAGCCCACATCTATCAGACTTTCATAGTGACTGTGATAGTCTCAGAGGGATATACCCCTTTTAAGGTATTCAGTCTACTGGACTTTTATGCTTGAAAGTGCAATTCCCCTTTAAATTCTTCCCTTAGTAATAAACATAATAAAAAAAAATATAAAGACCCGTTTGAAAATAGGATATTTGGAATTATCAATTTTGTTGGCCGCCTCGGAAAGTATTAGATAGTTCCTCATACTTTATTAAAACATCTCTCCTTCGGCTGGTTAACTAAAATGATATACGATCGTCTAAAGACAACGTACTGTGCTGTTTCTAGGAAACAACCAGGAGAAAAAAAATCGTGATATGTGCCAGGGTGAAGTCAGAAGTTACTTCTTAAACCTCTAAACATTCTACAAATCTGCTTTGAAGATAGCAAATCTCCTCTAATAATGCGGGTAAATTATTTTTATAGAGAATCATTTGGGGAAGGCCGTTGCACAGTTTTAGCCTAATTAAACATTACAGGATTCTCTCTATTACCTGTATAGTGATTATGCTAAATATTTAATGCTGTAAAAGATTATCTGGCGCATCGTCTACGTACCCTACAATCTGTTCTCTCTCTGGAGTTTGCAGGCTCGTGTTTTATGCCGTAAAATATGTGGGTTATCTATTCATACAATAGAATAAAGCTAACGCTGGCCAGATACATTGGGCATCCTAGGATGATTAAGTCTATAGGACGACCCAACTGTCCCCCCAATATCTGCTTATGGGGGATACAGGTTTGAGTTGAGTATAATTTTCGGTCCCTCTAAAGATGATCACATAGCTAAGCCAACATGCACACTTATGGGGAGCGGGCAACACAGTATCTGTAGACTGGCTTTAACTCTTTACCCCCCCCCCCCCCAGAACATATAGGCATATCCTAGGTGTGCACGGTTAATATAGTCTAAGTTCAGAAGCCTAGCCTGCTCCATACATGGATGGTGTCAGCTGTCTTTGACAGATGATATTCAGTCACAAGAGCCGCGATCTGTGTTCACGCCGGTAACAGCTGTGAATACCGCTTTCAAATCTGAAAGTGATGTTTAAACCCCCTGATCGGTAACCGGAGGTCCAAAATGGCCCCCTGTGATGAGAATGTGAAGCGCCGTCCAGATGCCATGGCCGCCTGCTGCCTTCTGAAGGCCCCTAGTGCTGCCATGTATTTCTGTCCATTTAGACGTGCCTACAGCATGTCTTAATATAGGACTAGCAAGAATACCATATACTGCAAAACTAAAGTATTGTAGTATATGGTGTAAGTGATCAAGCAATCACAACTTCAAGTCCTCTCAGGGTTAATGCCCACTGACGGATTTCTGCCGTGTTGTATGCGGTGGAAATCCATGGCGTTATCCCGCAGCTATTAGGTTCTATTGAACCTAATAGCTTTCTGCCTTTCAATGTTCACGCTGTGGAATTCTACCATGGAAAATCGTGGCATGTTCTAATTGCCACAGAAAAAATGCGCAGTCGGCTTCCATTGCAGTCAACGGAAACCATCCATCACGCGATACTTCTGCTGTGAGAACAACAGAAGTATTGCGTGATTACGCATCACCGCCAGCACGTCATGCGCTGCACTGTGCATACGCGCCGGCTCCTAAGCCGGGACTCACGCGGAGGATCCGGAGAGGTGAGTATGGGGTCTTTAGGGGGCACCGTGTCGGACTCCACTGTGATATTCCGCTGGCGGAGTCCGACACGGCCGTGGGCATAAGGCTTTAGAGGACTGGAAAAAAAAGTAAAAATAAGTGAAAAAAAAAAAAGTTTTTTAATTGTTGTAAAAAATATGGGATAGCAAAAATCAAAAAAAGAAACATTTTCCCATATTTATAATAAAAGTATAAAAACAAAAAAAAAAGATATTTGGTATCGCTGCATCTATAAAAGTCAGATCTATCAAATTATCTGTTGCACACAGTAAACATCATCAGAATTGTGGTGTTTTTTTGTTCTTCCCATTTCCAAGAAAAAATTCAATGAAAAGTGATCAAAAAGTCATATGAACTCCAAAATGGTACCCATAGAAACCGCAGGTTGTCCTGCAAAAAAACAAGCCCTCATACAACCCCATCTATGAAGAGAAAGAAAACCGCTGGACAGAAAATATATATGTTTTAAAAGATATTCTATGTTTTTCTTAGAAGTAGTACAGCAAAAACAATAAATGTGGCATTGTCATAATCATGCCGACCCACGGAATAAAGTTATGTTATTTTTGCCACAATGTGTGCGCCATAAAATCTAAACCCCCAAATTGTGTAATTGCATTTTTCTTTCCATTTTACTCCACTGAATAATGTTTTAGTTTGGGTCCACATGGGGGCATTTGCAGTAGAATTTTCACAGTGGGCATTCAACTGCAGATCAGCAGCGGAAATCTTGCCTCCCCACCTGTACCATTTGGTGCGGGTTTTTTCGCATATTCATGTGCGTAGTTCACCGCCTCATTGAGAAGAGGTGAATTCTGCAGTGAAAATAGCAATAAAATTGACAAATAAAATTGAACTCCGCATTTCATGTTAATTTCCACACAGGCGCGGATTATCTTTGCAGTTTATGGGCGAGATTTTTAAAATCTCATCCCCTTTGCTGCTACTGTAAATGCCACGGAATTTCCATGCAAAGGGTCTGCACAGAAATTCTGTGGCAAATCCACTAAGTCTGGACCCTCCTTTAAAGTTTTTCGGTTTACATTATGGCACATTAAATAGTACCATTGAAAAATGCAACTGGTGCTCCAAAAAAAACAAGCAGTCAGACATGTACGTCAACAGAAAAATGAAAGGGTTGTGATTTTTTGAAAGTAAAGAGGATAAAGCACAAAATGGAAAAAACAAATTGCCATGTCCTTAAAGGGCTAATGCCCACGGACGGATTTCTGCCGCGTTTTACGCTGTGGAAATCCACAACATTGTCCCGCAGCTATTAGGTTGTATTGAACCACTAGCTCAATGTTCACGCTGCAGAATTCCATGGTGGAATTCCACAGCGTGAAAGAAACTGCGGCATGCTCTATTTGCTGCGGGAACACGCGTGCCCGACTTCCATTGTAGTCAGCGGAAGTATCGCGTTAAAATGTGTCCCCGCCCACTGCCGTACGGGTCATCCTGCACTGCTGTATGCGCGCCAAACCGCCAGGAGGGACACATACAGCAGATGCGGAGTGGTAAGTATGGGTGTTTTGGGGGGCGCCGTGGGGGACTCCGCTGTGATATTGTGCTGGCAGAGTCAATCATGGCCGTGGGCATGAGGCCAAAGGGTTAATATAACATTTGTATCACAGCTGTAAAGGCCCATTTTGACAAAATGATTATCGCTCAGAAGCCAACTTTTAAGCGATAATCGTTGCATGTAAATGTGCCCATCTTTCAGTTTTCTGCCAAATGATGGTCTTCAGTTCGGCTTGAAATCCGTCATTCAGCAGAATAGCTGATAAGACGGACCGCATGCTGTGTTCTGCCCCGCGGAGCGCTGATAACAGCTGATTGCATTCTATCAGCTGTTCTCAGCTGTCAGCCTCGCCAGCAGACCAAGAGGGATTTATTCAGAGAACAGCGGGCGGTCCGCTGAATAAATTTAGCTCCCAGTGGCTCACACGCTACTAATTGGTATTAACAGGCATCAGTACCAATTATTAGAATATACAAAATGATCACTCAAAAGCCATCTTTTGAACGATCATCTTTGTGTCTAAATGCATTTTACGGCTCTTTCACGCGAGCGGATAAACGGTGACTGAGTTTTTATGTTTTCACGCCTGCTGCATATAAGTGCCTGAATGGGCGTTTTTCCGCGTTCATTGACAGGGTTTTCTTGTCCATTCACACAATCGTGAGCGTCATTTTTAGCGGAAAAAAATACGCCGCGGCCCGAAAAACCCTCACTCTGCCAAAATCCTCAGGATGCCTTACAGTGCCAATATAGAGGCACCTGTAAGCTTTTTTGCAGTGTTGGACGCTGCAAAAATGCCTCCCCCTCCCTTCTTTTTCACTGCTCCCATAGGAGTCATAGGAGTTCCAAAACTATCTTTTAGGCCGCCGTATATACGCCGGACGTATTTCGTCCGCATATGTTATATTTTACACGGTGCTGACGTATTTACGTGCCGTATAATTGCCCATGTGAATGCATTGGGAACCAATGTTTCTTATGGGTAGTGTATGTGCTATTGACAAAGCTGCTTATCTTTGCTCAGGCAGCACAGACTTGTAGTGAACTCTACATCTTCTAATGATATTGAGATGATAAAATTGTATCTTAAAAGAGTATTTCCCCCCTGAGACTTTCATGGCAAGTCTGATAAATGTGAGCCCCACCTTTGGGACCAACACCAGTCTCTGGCTCTGCCTGGGGCCTGAAAGATAGGAGGTGGTTCAAACTTACAGAAGCTGCCAAGCAAACAGTACTATGCTGTTTCCATCAATGACATGAGTGGAAGCTGCAGAAACACTATAGCACAGCAGCATAGCTCTATGCTATGCTGTGTATGTAGCCCACTGACGTGTATGAGAGTTAGAGAAACAAACAGCTAAAGAGAGTTAAAGAAAGCACAGTGTTGCCCATTTGGATGTTTCTGGTAATCCCAAACAGCGCCAGCCACCACTTTCAGGTGGGACGGAAGAGGCAAGGGACAGAACTAGGGATAGGGGCAAGTCCCTTAGGCGGACCTGCATCCATCAGCCTTTCATGGCATATCTTGTGGAAATGCCAGGTGGGAAAACCCCATTAAAGTGTATATATTGTTAATTTCCGGTTGCATAAATCAGGAAGAAATGTGGAAACATGAAAACTTATAATACACAGAGTCTTACTAGGGGAAAATTACCTCACCTTCCTCTTCTTCACATTTAGGAAAGCCAGAGTTTTCCCTTTCCTTGTAAATGTTCAGAAACTTCCTCAGTTACCAAAAAATCCTTCTAGCGTAAAACAGTCAATAAAAGATAAAAGTAGGGGAAAGGAGGGGGATGGAGCTGCAGTATCTCACTCTATGTTTCAGTAAAGTTGCGATTGAGGAGATGGAGCAGTAAGGCGAGATATATGATTGGCTCAGAACACACCACTAAGAGTATGCCCACTCTTCAAGGAAGAAAAGAGAAAAATGGGTATTTAGAAGTGCTAAAAAAAAAACCTAAATCAGCTAGTCGAACACTTGGCATTGTAGAACTTTCCTGAGTATTTTGCAAATGACTTCAGTTTAATTAGTAATAACATGCAAAGGTAGATAGAAATCTTTTACACTTGTCTCTGTGTCCATACGCCATCAGCTTAAATAAACAGAATTCAGCGTTTGGTTAAGACATTGCGTCCTGCGTTCTCAGATCATCTGGTAAATAACTAAAGGTGGCAGAAGTCACAGGAGGCCTTAATGAGATGAAGCAAAAAACGAGGTCTCCTACTCCAGATCCAACCTCTGGCTGCACCCACCATTAGTTAATTGCTTAATTAATATCCAAGATGACATGAAAGGACGAGGAGCCTGTTTCCCTAATTACTCATTCAGCCTGGAAACGCATGTTCTCTGTGGAATATCGCCACCCGACAAACTGTACACGCAAAACACTGCAAGACTAATCTATGTATCATCATTCAGTCCTGACAGATGTAGATATTATATCCAGGTACGCCCGTCACAAGTAATACTAAAATGAATGTTACAGTTAAGATGCCTAAGTTATATCTTCATAAAATAAGTTTTGCTGAATAGTTTTATTACCCTTAAAACACTGAGGATAAATTGTAGTACTATAACAGTGCACGCTCTGGAGAAAAATGTACTCTTTGTCGAAAAAAAAATCAAGCACCTAGAAGAAGTTGTTGTTTTGCTGCAAAACTTGTTAAACAGTTACATCTCAGGTTGATATGCAAATGATTAGAGTTGTGGTGATTAGATGAACGGTCTTGCCATCTGAGGCCGTAAAAGTAGTTCCACACTTGGCCTATAAAAGTCTCTTAGAGGCTTCTTGTGTGTAGTGACCTTTTCCTCCGCTTGTGTAGAGCTTGTTGGCCACTAGATGCCTCTACGACGCAAAGAAGAAACTTTACCCCATTACCAGAGTCTGAGAGGGGGCGCATAATTGGGATGTGAGAAGCTGGATGGACACATCGAAGAATTGCCCGCCCTCTGTGCCATTCTGAGGAGATTGTTAGGAGGTCTTTGGACCAGTGGATGCATAAGGGCACACACACAAGTAGACCGGGCTCAGGACACCCTCTACAGACCACCAGTAGAGAAGGCATCCGACAAGCACAAGCAGCTCCAACTGTTTCGTTGTCCATCATTGAGATACAGTTGGCACCATCGTTACAGCCCCAGTGTCTGTTGTAACCATTTCCAGACACTTGGCTGAAGAGCATTTGATCTTACAACACCCATTACATGTACGACCATTGACAACCACCAACACCTCCGTTTGCAGACGACTGCCATGTTCATGTCTGGAAGACTAGAGGTGAGTGCCTTAATCCTGCCTTTTATGTGGAGCAAAACACTACCTCCACTGCTGGTGTGATGGTCTCGGTGGCATCGCATACAGGAGTCAGTGTACCCCTAGTAGTGGTATGAGGGACAATCATAAGCTCAGCGATATATTCAGGACATCCTGCAGCCACATGTGTTCCTCTCATGGTGGTTTTCGAGAGGCATTTTCCAGCAGGATAATGCTCAGCCACACACAGAAAGGGTGTCACAGGGATGCCTCCACAACATTGCCACACTTAAATGACCTGCCCAGTCGCCAGAATAAAACATGTGTGTAACCATCTGGGATGCCAACTTCAATGAGTTTGCATGATCTAGAGGCTCAGTCATAGCAAATGTGGAGCAATAACGTTAGGTCTGCTGCCTGTCTGCCACTCTCTTGCTATTCTGGGCAGACATAGGCATCGCTCTGCTCCTTCTGTATGAATGTACTTGCTGTTTATATTTTGTACCAGCAATGCACTAGTTAACCCTGCTCAGTGCTCACAGCCCAGCTGCAGCTTAATTGGTAATTACCTCCCTATTTAGCTGAGCTAGGAATCCTCCATCTTTGCCTCAGTATTGTTGTGTGTTTGTCTCAGACACTCAGCACATCTATGTTGCCTGTCTCAGGACTGTTTTGTGTATTCGATCTTGCTTCTGTATCTGTTTATTTTGTATGTGCTTTAGCCTGTGTGCTTTGTCCATTTCCTTCCAGTCTGTGCATTGTTTCCATCTCTGTGGTAAGTCAGTTCTGTGTATCCTTTGTTCAGTACTTCGTTCCTGTGTTCTGTCAAGGATAGTTAGCCCTGAGGTTTCAGTGTGGGTCCGTTCTTATCAGGACGTCTATCCTGCTTTTAAGCAGGTGTCTTCCCATCTTCCTGATTAGCTAAAAGAAAGATTCCCATCTGAGATTACTTTTTAACTAGGATCAGCTGCCAGCCATACCAGGTCTGGTCCAAAAGCCAGGCTGGTTGGTTAGCACAGGGGGTCCAGTTTCACTGTCCATGACAGAAATGCTGCAGGATACCATACAGAACTTATATGCCGCCATTACTGCCCTTATCACATCTTGCATCGAAGCTAAAGGTGATATAACAGGGTACTAGAGTCTCCTTACAAGGCAACATTTTTCCCCGATAAATGATCCTTTTGCTCTGATATTGTAATCACTTACTTATATCTATGTTACAAACACACAGAGAAAGTTTCATTCCATCTGATAACTTCTGGGGGAAGGTTTTATTTTTTAAGGTGAGTGTATAGCAACTGAAAAATACCACCCCTTATGTACAAGAAAATAACTACTATAATACTGCCCCTTATGTACAAGAAAATAACTACTATAATACTGCCCCTATGTACAAGAATTATAACTACTATAATACTGCCCCTATGTACAAGAATATAACTGTTATAATACTGCCCCCTATGTACAAGTATATAACTACTATAATACTGCTCCTATGTACAAGAATTATAACTACTATAATACTGCCCCTATGTACAAGAATATAACTGTTATAATACTGCCCCCTATGTACAAGTATATAACTACTATAATACTACCCCCTATGTACAAGAATTATAACTACTATAATACTGCCCCTATGTACAAGAATATAACTGTTATAATACTGCCCCCTATGTACAAGTATATAACTACTATAATACTGCCCCCTATGTACAAGAATATAACTACTATAATACTGCCCCCTATGTACAAGAATATAACTACTATACTGTCCCCTATGTACAAGAATATAACTGTTATAATACTGCCCCCTATGTACAAGTATATAACTACTATAATACTGCTCCTATGTACAAGAATTATAACTACTATAATACTGCCCCTATGTACAAGAATATAACTGTTATAATACTGCCCCCTATGTACAAGTATATAACTACTATAATACTGCCCCCTATGTACAAGAATATAACTACTATAATACTGCTCCTTTGTACAAGAATTATAACTCCTATAATACTGCCCCCTATGTACTAGAATATAACTACTATAATACTGCCCCCTATGTACAAGAATATAATTACTATAATACTGCCCCCTATGTACAAGAATATAACTACTATAATACTGCTCCTTTGTACAAGAATTATAACTCCTATAATACTGCCCCCTATGTACTAGAATATAACTACTATAATACTGCCTCCTATGTACAAGAATATAACTACTATAATACTGCTCCCCTATGTACAAGAATATAACTACTATAATACTGCTCCCCTATGTACAAGAATATAACTACTATAATACTGCCTCCTATGTACAAGAATATAACTACTATAATACTGCCCTCTATGTACAAGAATATAACTACTATAATACTGCCCCCTATGTACAAGAATATAACTACTATAATATTGCCCACTATGTCCTACAGTATAACTCATATAATACTACTACACCACCAGTAATCAACAGAGGAAGGTGAGCAGGATGGTCCTATCTGATTTGGAGACCCTCACGTACTCCTTTTATCCTCCCATATCTTAAACTTACTCTGATCCCTTTGTGACCTTGAAGGATATTTGATTTATTTCTTTCCGTTTTACCTGCTGCAAAGTGATTGCCAGTTCTTGAGAACAAACAGACGGTTATTTCAGTGTAAGAATGAATTCTATCTCCAATGGGGAAATAAGACAAGACACAGAATAGCTACAAGCCAGCGCTCCCAGCACAATGCATCACTGGAAACGTGCAATAAAAGAAGTTTGTGCTCCCTTCTCTCCACCTGATAGAGCTGAATGCAGCAATGAGAATATCCCAGCCTCACACACAGCACAAATGATAGGTTCAGGAATGCCATAGAGGAGTCTCATTACCGGCAATGTCCACTGGAGCAGACAGCTGCCTTCTCCTCGGTGCTGGGGATTAATGGGGCCACTTCAATCTCTCGCACAGGCCCTGCTATTGCTTTTTATATTGTTAAACAAGCGCTCCACGGACTGTCTGTGTGGTTTGGTTTTTTGAGGAGGCCAATGTTCTTTTCTTCAACTGAGACAAGAAAACTAAACTGTCTGAGGACTTTCTATCCACACTGCGCCAACACAATTGCATTTACTAGATCAGAAATATTTCTCAGGTTTATACCGTGTTTCCCTGAAAAATAAGGCCTACCCCAATAATAAGCCATACCCTGATTTTCAGGGGGGAGCTTGAAATATAAGCCCTACCCCAAAAATAAGCCCTCACTACATGAAAAAAAAAGCAATGCTCACCTAGCAGGTTCCCTCCCGCTAGTCTCTGGCACTATGGCAGGCCTCTATGGAGTCCTCAGTGCCGATAGAACATCGCTTGCTGGTAACAAGGTTTGTAAACCCCGCCTCTAGCAAGCAATTGCTCTGACTGGTTCTGAAACGCTGCAGCTCAGCCTATCAGAGACGGTGCTTGATGACCAATCACAGCATCAAAGCCATTCAATGCGATGCTTTGACTGGTTTATTGAGCTCCGGCTCTGATTGGCTAAGCCATGGCACTCGAGAAACAATCAGATCAATCGTTTGCTGGAGGTGGGATTTTCAAACCCCGTTACCAGCAAACAATGCACCTTCAGTGCTGAGGACTGCATGGAAGGCTGCTGGAGCGCCGGAGACCAGCGGGAGGGACCCGGGCTGTGCCTGCTAGGTGAGTATAAGACACCCCCTGAAAATAAGACTCTGTGCCTCCTTTGGGGCAAAAATTCATATAAGACAGGGTCTTTTGTTCAGGAAATCGCGGTATATTAGGGGTTTGGTTTATACACAGCATTTTATGAACTTAAAGGGGTTGTCCCGCGCCGAAACGGGTTTTGCTTTTTTTTCAATAGCCCCCCCGTTCGGCGCGAGACAAACCCGATGCAGGGTTTTAAAAAAAAAAACGCATAGTACTTACCCGAATCCCCGCACTCCGGTGACTTCTTACTTACCTTGCGAAGATGGCCGCCGGGATCTTCACCCACGGTGGACCGCAGGTCTTCTCCCATGGTGCACCGTGGGCTCTGTGCGTTCCATTGCCGATTCCAGCCTCCTGATTGGCTGGAATCGGCACACGTGACGGGGCGGAGCTACGAGCAGCTCTCCAGCACGAGCGGCCCCATTCAGAAGGGAGAAAACCGGACTGCGCAAGCGCGTCTAATCGGGCGATTAGACGCTGAAATTAGATGGCACCATGGAGACGGGGATGCTAGCAACGGAGCAGGTAAGTGAATAACTTCTGTATGGCTCATAATTAATGCACGATGTATATTACAAAGTGCATTAATATGGCCATACAGAAGTGTATACCCCCACTTGCTTTCGCGGGACAACCCCTTTAAAGGGATTCTGTCAGCAGGTTCTTGAAGCAGCTGAGCTCCGAGTTACAAAGACGAACTGGGCCAATTTCTCCCCACCGGCATAATGCAGACTAACGTCTCTCCCCCTTTTGTGTATAGGAAAAGAGCTGTAATTTTGTATACTGCAGGTGGGGAGCGGCCGTCAAACTTCATGAACCTGGTAACAGAATCCCTTTAAAACAACCCTCTGGTGCTCTGAGTTTTGTTCCAGGACCAGAAGAGGAGGGTATATTACCTGTTAATTTTCTTGCCTGCTGACGCCCCGCTGATCTGCTGCTTTCAGCCGTTGAAGAAGACCACTGAGGTTTTCCAAGTACCTAATGCACCCTGTGCAACACTGACTGATGATCTCAGGTACAACGCCCAGTATTGATCTCAGGAGCGGCTCTGGCCAATCAGAGTACAGGTATAGTACATGAGTAGAATTATAGCAAATAGAGTCCAGCAACAATCCAAAGGTATTTTTAAAAATCAACCTTTTAATGAAAACTGCATAAAAAGTCCAATGTTCACATGACGAAAAATATGGCCAACATGGTTCGGCTAGATGAAGCACCTTCTTAATGCCAATAACTCTTAGGGATGAGATGTCTGCAGCATGGACTTCAAGAAAATGGTAGGAGGCTCCAGAGAGAATACATTTATTTAAATTTCTGTCTTATGCCCAAATGGATGAAATGTGTTCCGCTATGAGTAGTTTTAATTTCGGTAGTGTACAGCACACATAATGAAGGTGATATTCAGTGCAAACTCAATAGAGTGAACGTAAGCAACAGTTGCTCCGTGAATATACAGCCACCAACTGGGTGATGAGTGAGAATTCTTTCACTAGTTGCTTTGTTTCATCTCGCCTAAAAATAGTCAATAGTTGATTAATTGTCATCTGGTACAAAGAATCAGTGGGTTCTCTTCTCTGCGTGTTAGCTGCGCAATTACGTCCGTGTAAGTCTGCCCCAAGTGTTGCATGACACATTTTGCAGTGCAGCCCTAGCCCTAAGTGTAGTATAGGTTCATGCAGTGGAATAAAAGTGTAGTACTCCAGAGTTGGGGTCTCACAGTTATGGTGTGTTTACTACCTAACACGGCATGAGTGTGCAGAATGCACCCTAACCTGCTTTATCAGTTGTCAATCATCCCTAGCCAGCCTGGGATTGGGTAGACAGATTTCCCCTAACTCAGGATAAGTGGAGAGGGAAAGTATAAAAGGTGTAGAGTGGGCGGGGTTAGCTAGTCTAATCCAAACCTGGAGTGAGTCTAGTCCAGGGGAGCCTGTGATAGAGACCAGGGAGGAATAAGGAGTCAGTGTGGTGGGAAGAAAACAACTAGAGTGTGAGTACCCGAAATCAAGTGTGTGCTGGAAAGTTAGCAGGAGAAGAAGAAAGAGAGAGTGAGTGTAAGGTCTGCTACTCATGTCTGCGGCCCTCTTGCTTCGGTTCTGGGCAGCCACCAGCATCATTCTGCTATTCCTGTGCATATGGACACTATCTGTCTGTTTTTATCCAGCACTGACATGGTTAACCAGTCCTCTGGCTCTCAGCTCAGCTGTGGGATTAATAGGCAATCACTTCCCTATTTAAGCTGAGCTGATGCACTTCCTCATTGCCTCAGTATTGGTGTGGTTTCCTTGTTACTCCACTGCTAGGTCTTCTGTCTCTTTGACTGTTCAAGTCTTTTTTAAACCTTTATGTGTTTATCCCATTTGTACCTTCGCCTTGTGCTTTGTATCTGCATGTGCTACATTCCTGTCTCTGTAGTAGTTAGCTCTGTGTTGTGTCTTCTTCTCCGTGTTCAGTGCTTCATCCTGGTTTTCTGTCAGGGCTAGTCAGTCCCAAGGTTTCAGCGCAGGGCCGCCCTTATTGGGGTGATTACCCTGCTTGTAGACATGGCCCCTTTCCATCTTCCTGCTTACCTCATGGCCAGTTACCCATCTGTAGGTACTCCTGTCTGCTGGGGTCGGCTGCCAATCACCTGGTCTGGTCTAAAAGCCATGCTAGTTGGTTAGCCCAGTGGATCCACATTCTGTAATAGAGAGATAAAGGAGAAAGCGAAAGAGAGAAAGGAGAAAACAGAGAAATTAAGTCAGGATTCAATGTGTTACTTCACTAGTCACAGCCAGGAAGGAAAAGCTTGAAGGTAAATTGAGTCCCCTGAGGAAAATGTCTGCAAACATCTTAGGTCTGCAAGTGTAATGCAAGGTTGTAATCTACATCCAGTGAATCTAATGCAAGTGATGCAATTACTGCCACTTCAAATACTCTCTCCCTGCAATAAAGTGTACAAGTGTTTTTACCATCCGAAAGTCTGTCGCCTGAAGTCTCTTCTCATCATTGACATACCACACTGAGGTATCACACAACACTTCAGATATGAGGACTACTACCCCTTTTTTTGGTCTTTTTCCATTTATATATTATTATTTTTGTCCAGAATGGGTCCCTACTAGAGATGAGCGAGCATGCTCGGTAAGGTCAGTTACTCGAGTGAGTAACTGCCTTCTCCTCCGAGCGTGCTCGGGAAGGGGGGCGGCGGGGGAGAGTGGAGGGAAGCAAGGGGAGAGTGAGAGAGATCTCTCTCCACCCCGCTACACCCCGTCGCCCGCACGCTCGGAGAAGGCAGTTACTCGAGATGAGAGAGGCTCGCTAGAGTAACAGACCTTACCGAGCGTGCTCGCTCATTTCTAGTCCCTACCCATCCTAGACAGATATTTCTCCAGTCTTTGTTTGAACACTTCAATTGAAGGAGAACTCACCACCATCACTGTCAGAAAGTTTTTTTAATATCTAATTTGTGTCTCCTCTCTTTCAGTTTCATCCCATTGCTTCTGGTCTTTCCTTGTGTGGATGCAAGCTTTTTTGCAAGCTAAGCATTCCCAGATCCTTTAACCGTTCCTCATAGGACATGATTAGCAGACCATTAGCTCACCATCTTGGTAACCCTACTCTAAACTTGCTCCAGTTTGTCTATGTCTATTTTAAAGGTGGGTGCCCAGAACTGGACACGGTATTCCAGATGAGGTTGACTAAGGAAGAATAGAGGTGATAATGACCTCACGTGATCTAGACTCTATGCTTCTCTTAATACATCCCAGAATTATGTTTACCTTTTTGGCTGTTACATCACATTGTTGACTCATGTTCAGTCTGTGATCTATTAGTATACCCAAGTCTTTTTCACATGTGCTTCTGCTTAGCCCAATTTCTCCCATTCTGTATGTGCTTTTTTCATTTTTCTTGCCCAGATATAGGACTTTGCATTTCTCCTTGTTAAATACCATTTTGTTAGTCGACGCCCACTGTTCAAGCTTTTCTAGATGTTTTTGAATACTCTCTCTCTCTCTTCCTTGCTGTTAGCTATCCCTTCTAGCTTTGTGTCATCAGCAAATTTGATCAGTTTCCCATCAATTCCCTCCTCCAGATCATTTATAAAAATGTTGAACAATACTCGGCCTAGGACAGAGCCCTGTGGTAGCCCACTTGATACATTCTTCGACTTGGATGTGCAGCCATTTATGATCACTCAGCCAGTTGTGAATCCACCTAACAGTTGCCTTGTCAATCCCATATTCGGTAATTTTTTCAATAAGTATAGTATTTAACCTTTTCCAATTTTCTGGGATTTCTCCTGTTCTCCAGGAGTTTTGAAATATTATGGCTAGTGGTTCAACAATTACCTCTGCTGCCTCCTTTAGTATCCTAGGATGTAATTCATCTGGACCTTGATACTAGAGATGAGCGAGCGTACTCGTCCGAGCTTGATACTCGTTCGAGTATTAGCGTGTTCGAGATGCTCGTTACTAGAGGCGAGCACCACGCGATGTTCGAGTTACTTTCACTTTCATCTCTGAGACGTTAGCGCGCTTTTCTGGCCAATAGAAAGACAGGGAAGGCATTACAACTTCCCCCTGCGACGTTCAAGCCCTATACCACCCCCCTGCAGTGAGTGGCTGGCGAGATCAGGTGTCACCCGAGTATTAAAATCTGCCCGCCGCGGCTCGCCACAGATGCATTCTGACATAGTTCAGGGAAAGTGCTGTTGATGCCGTAGCTGCTATAGGGAGAGCGTTAGGAGTGATTTTAGGCTTCAAGAACTCCAACGGTCCTTCTTAGGCCATAGAAATCGCAGATCGCACCTATCTGCGATCTGCGATTCCTGTTCTCTTCTCTATATGCGCTCAATGGGGCCGGCGGCAGCAGCGCCGACCCCATTGAGAACATATAGAAGACAAATCATTCTTCTCTGCCACAGCTGTAACAGCTGTGGCAGAGAAGAACGATGTTAGCCCATTGAATTCAATGGAGCCGGCAATACAGCAGGTTCCACTGAAAGCAATGCGCTGTGGGCAAGCGCGGGATGAATTGTCGGGAAGGGCTTAAATATATAAGCCCTTCCCTGCAATTCATCCAGAAATGTGTTAAAATAAAAATATACATATATATATATACTATTACTTACCTTGTCCCGGCAGACGGAGTTCAGCCGCGGCGGCCGGCAGTGGGTGTGAAGGGGGTGTGAGTCAGACTCAGCGTTGAGCCAATCAGGGGGCAGGTCTGACTCACACCCCCTTCACACCTACTGTAGGCCGGCCGCGCTGAACTCCGTCTGCCGGGACAAGGTAAGTATATACCGTATATACTGGCGTATAAAACGACTTTTGAACCCCGAAAAATCTGCTCTGAAGTCGGGGGTCGTCTTATACGCCGGTAATACCAAAAAAAAGAAAGTGTCAAAAAAAAATTCATTACTCACATCCCCAGGCGTTCTGCGGCGCTGCTGCAGGCTGTCGCTCCCTCCTGGTCCCTGGCAGAGCATTGCTTTCTGGACGCAGGGCTTGAAATCCCCGCCTCCAGAAAACTACTGTGATTAGCTAACACACGCCGTCAGCCAATCACAGCCATTCAATGACATCATTGTCATTGGCTGTGATTGGCTGAAGGCACGTGTGTTTTCTGGAGGTGGGGATTTCAAGCCCTGCGTCCAGAAAGCAATGCTCTGCCGGGGACCAGGAGGGAGCGACATCCTGCAGCAGCGCCGCAGAACGTCTGGGGAAGTGAGTAATGATTTTTATTTTTTGCTCCGCTGTATTCCCGGCGTATAAGGTGACAGTTGGGGGGTCGTCTTATACGCCCTGTCGCCTTATACGCCGGTATATACGGTATATTTTTTTTATTTTTACACATTTCTGGATGAATTGCAGGGAAGGGCTTCTATATTTAAGCCCTTCCCGACAATTCATCCCGCGCACGCCGGCAGCCCATTGCTTTCAGTGGAACCTGCTGTATTGCCGGCTCCATTGAATTCAATGGGCTAACATCGTTCTTCTCTGCCACAGCTGTTACTGCTGTGGCAGAGGAGAACGATCTTTATGCTGACAGTGCGGGGGGGGGGCACTCTTGCCGCTATTGTGGCTTAATAGTGGGACCTGGGAACTTGAGATGCAGCCCAACATGTAGCCCCTCGCCTGCCGTATCCGTTGCTGTGTCGTTCCCATCACTTTCTTGAATTGCCCCGATTTTCACAAATGAAAACCTTAGCGAGCATCGGCGATATACAAAAATACTCGGGTCGCCCATTGACTTCAATGGGGTTCGTTACTCGAAACGAACCCTCGAGCATCGCGAAAATTTTGTCCCGAGTAATGAGCACCCGAGCATTTTGGTGCTCGCTCATCTCTACTTGAGACTTGAATTCATGTAAGTTAGCTAACGGATCACTCACCATCTCTCTGCTTATAGATAGCCTGTATTCTCTTATTCCCCCAATAGCACAAGAAAGATCAGTTGATGTTATATCTACTTTCTGAGAAAACAGATACAAAATAGGAATTTAAAAGTTCGGCCTTCTCAACATTATTCTTAACCATTTCACCATTTTCATCTTGTAAGCATCCTATAGCATCTTTGAGTTTTCTTTTACTTTTGACATACCCCTCAAATCCTTTTTTCATTGCTCTTGGCCTCTGTTGCAAGCTTCAATTCATTATTAGCTTTAGCTTTTCTGACACTTGCCCTACAGTTTCTGCAGACCGCATTATATTCTTCTTTAAATATCCGCCCCTCTTTCCATTTGATGCATAGTTTTCTTTTCCATTTTAACATGTGTGCAAGTTCTGTGTTCATCCATCCTGGTTTCTTTAAATGCTTCCCATTCTTCCTTCTTTTAGGGATTGTTAACGATTGTGCTTTAACAATCTCATTTTGCAATATTTCCCAACCTTCTTGGACATTTCTGTCCTTAAAAACATCCAGCATTGGATTCTTCCTACCCTCTTTCTGAGTCCATTAAAATCTGCTTTTCTGAAATCCAACCTTAAAGGGGTTGTCCGGCCACACAGGGTAAAAATTTTTATAATGCTGCTGCTTTCCTTTCAGTAAGGATAGTAACACACAGCATACAGGGGCTCAAACCGGCCGGCAGATCAGCTGGAATGTCAGTTTCTTACCTTAGATTCTGATCTTCACTGCAGCTTTCAAAGATGGCGCCTCTGTGCTGCCTTCTCACATGCTCTGCGCTCTCCCTCCTCTGTGTGCGCGCTCCCGATGGTAGTAAGAGACATGAAAAGGCAGGATTTCCCTCAGCTCACGTCCTATCCCCGCCCACAACACGCCCACCTCTATTGAACTGCTCTACAGTCTCTCCCCGCCCAGGCCCCGCCCCCTGCTGCATACTATAATCAGAGGGGGTGTGGCCAGGGGAGACTGCATTATACACTCATGGTTTACGATAAAATCGTACCATGAGTGTAAACAGCAGCACTATGTATAGTGAATGGAGAGGGGCGGGGGAGAGCCGAGAGAGAACTCTCCTGCAGCCCCCCACTGCAAAGCTACCTACTGCCCCCCCACCCTGCTAAAGTGAAACAAAACATTTCCCCACACACACATGCCCTCATAGTGCCCCTCCCACAGCGACCCCCCCTCACAATGACCCCCCACACACACACAGTGCACTCTCCCACAGTGCCCCCCTAATGATCCCCCACAGTGCCACAAACAGTGCCCTCTACAGTACCCCCTACACATGCCCCCCAGTGTCACCCCTACAGTGCCCTCCAAAGTAGCCCCCCTCATTCCCCCCAACCACAGCATTCTCCACAGTCCCCCCTCAACAGTGCCCCCCCCCCAGTATTCCCCCCCCCACAGTGCCCTCCGCAGTACCCCCCCTACACATGCCACCCCCCCAGAGTCCCCCCCACTGCACTCCAAAGTAGCCCCCCTCCACATGCCCCCCATCCACAGCGTCCCTATACAGTGCCCCCCTGTGACCTCCCCCACAGAGTCCCCCTTTAGAGTGCCCACACACAAGTACACTAGCAGCACCCCCCCTCCCCCCTCCCCCCGGGTCTCCTGACATTGCACACACACACACACATCACTGCCGCTCGCTCCCGCCCCCCCCCCCCCCCCCCGGGACTTCTGACAGCCACTTGCACACATCCATCCATCCTCCCCCCTCCCTCCCTCCCCCCCCCCCACGAGAGCCCACCCCTCCTCTCATTCTTACCTTGGAGTTGAAGAGCCAGCAGACACGCCTCCTCAGGCAGAACTGAGCTTCCCAGGCTGAAGTTCTTCTGCACATGCGCAGAGCTGTGCTGGAGAGGCGCGTCCCCGGTCGTCCCGACAAGAAGAGGACTAGAGACTTGTCGGAACCAGGAACCATGGCAACCGAGGAGCAACACAGGGGGGGGCAGCCAAGAGGTAAGTGAATAACTTCTGTTTGCCTAATTTACAATGCACAATGTATATTACAAAGTGCATTGTATTGGGCAAACAGAAGTAATGAGACCTAATGTTTATGGCCGGACAACCCTTTTAAGGTCTGAGTTTCCTCAAGTCTTCCTCCGCTTTTTATCAAAAATTCAAGGATAGCATGATTACTGCCTCCAGAGGTCCCAGCTGCCCTTACTTCCACAACCACTTCCTCCCTGTTGGTAAGAATTAGGTCCAAGATAGGAGATCCACTTGTTTTCTGTTCTACCTTTTGGATGATAAAGTTGTCAGCAACAGAGGATAAGAATTTATTGGATCCATTACTTTTACCTGAGAGATTCCTAACAAATGTCTGGATAGGTAAAATCTCCCATGATCACTATGTTGTGCTTTTTTAAGAGCTTGGCCATCTGATGTAGAAAGAGTTCATCAATATCTTCTACTTGTCCGGGCGGCCTATAGTAAATGCCTACAATGGTGTCCTTTCTGTTGTTCTCTCCTTGTATTCTTACCCAAATCATTTCTACAAAACTCCCAGCTCTGAAGCTTGAACCTCTGTGGAGATTAATGTTTTCCTAATATACAACACAATACCTCCTCCCCTTTTATTAGGTCTGTTTCTTAGAAATAAGTTGTATCCTTCAAGCCTTGTATTCTGTGCATTCCATTGCCGATTCCAGCCTCCTGATTGGCTGGAATCGGCACACATGACGGGGCGGAGCTACTCGATGATGCGCAGAAGGGGGCGGGGCCATAACACCGCTCGTGCCCGAACCGACCAGAAGGAGAAGACCCTTCTGCGCAAGCGCGTCTAAAAAAGCAAGAAGACCCCGAAATGAGACGGAGCCATGGAGACGGGGACGCCAGTGTAGGGGGTCAAAACCAGACCATTCAGCTGATGCTGTCTGCTTCCGAATTAGTCTTAGATATGAGTACTCAGACGACGCAAATGGACAGCCACATGCACCATGGGATTGTCATAAGCGAAGTGAAAGTTTATTCAGAGTTACAGAAGTTATAGAAGAAGTTTGCTGACGTAATGATTTAATTACTGCGCATGCCCGGGGTCGCTGGACACCTGGACATTCTTAAATGAACAATACATCTTTCAAAGACGTCTCCTACATAAACAATATATCAACGCTCGGGGACAGTTGTATCAAAGCAGAATATGTCTTTGGATAAGATTCTCGGAACATGAACAGAAAAACAGAATCACATGTGAAAGTACTGATAAGACAAGTTTCAGGGTCACATAGTGGGAAGAAGACAGATAAAGGGTAAGCTTGGAAGAGAAATTAAATGTATTTTTCTTATTAATTCTAAGACAAGGGAAAATCTAGAATTAACCCCTCACATTCCCCCATTTTGGACATGGAGTCAAGACAAGTACGACTCCTAGTCCATAAACACGTGATTCATATCGGCGCAGAGAAAGCTTTTTCAGTACATTTAGAAATACATGAAATTATAACCTTAATTGCTATATAAATGCATGATAAAATCATCACAACTTGTAATATACTTTGTAGGATCCCCATAAACCAACCTCCTAAACCAGAGAACCAATTGGCAGGGTTCAAAGAACTAAATATGTTACCCCACCAGCTATCCCTGGTTTCTGAGTTTCCATTTGTCCATGCAAGCAGTTCTTTCGACGGAACAGGAACAGCCAGGAAAGGAAAACTAGTGGTGGTTACTGGTGCGTGTGTACAAGTCCAACAGTCCTTCACCTATGAGGTGTTTAGTCCATCTACCAGTATTTGGTGGTGTCTAACAAAGTGGTTCTGGGCATTGTCATTTTGCACCCTCTCACAAGTGTGAAGTACGGAGTGAGGAGTCCAAAAAGTCCATCAATAAACAAAATGTCCTTCATTTTCCTTCTCATGGGGGGGGGGCAAAGTAGGGCATGAAAAGTCCATTAGTCCCAAAACAAACAACAATTCCTTCAACCTTTACCAAAGTAGGTGTGATCAGCAGGACTCAATAGGGCCCCTCAAGTCTGGGCTCTAGAGATTTCCGGACAAGCCTCTTTACGACCACCCAGTCTCCAGGTTGCAGAGAGTGTGATCCCTCTAAGTTGTCTAGGCCTGGAATGGGAGAAAAGACTAGATTCTGCGTCACTTGTTAGCTGGTCACACAGGTGCTTTACATATCCGGCTACTGGTCATAGCCCTGCTGTGGAGCCTGTGGATGATACAACCCCAATCTTGGCATAAAGCCAAACAACACTTCTTTTAACTTAAGCGTACCATTTAGTCTTTTACCTTTGTTGGAACTCTGCAGGGTGTGAAACGCTTGTTCCACCCCAAGGGCTGACATCACCTCTCGCATCACTTTACCTGTAAAATGTGTACCTCTGTCACTCTCAATTGTCTCTAGTACCCCGTATCTGCGGATTACCTCATTCATGAGCTTCTGTGCGGTTACCTGCTTATTTACTTTAGTAACGGGGTAGGTCTCCAACCTGAAAAGAAATCAACAACAACAAGCACATATTCATACTTCCCAACAAGTGGGAGCTGAGTGTAGTCAATTTGCAATCCCTGAAATGGGTAGAGTGGTCTAGGCAAGTGTTATGTGGCAAATTTACTTCTGCCCTGTTGCTTACGGCAAAGATCATGCAAAATTGGACAAATGATGATGCAGCAGCTACAGAAAACCCAGGAGCCACTCGTCCCCGTTCAAGCGTCGACATCATTGCTGCTTTGATAAGTGTGTCTTTCCGTGCATCAGCTGGGCCATCATGGGGGACAGGGACCGTGGTAGGCAAGTGCTGTTGACTGTTCGCCATACGCCGTCCCATTTCTGCTGCTCCCATATTTAGACCATTTGTCTTTTTCTTCCTTGCTGGCTTGTAACTGTAAAGTCTTTAGTACTTCAAAGTCCAAGTTCATATCAAAGTCCAAAGTTTTTATCAAAGTCCAAAGTTTAGTCAAAGTCCAAAGTTATTGTTAAATTCTTCTTTTCTTCCATGGCTTGTGGGCTGCTGCCTTTGCTGTGTGGTCTGTGATGGCGTTGCCTCTTGTTTCTCTGGTGTAGGAATTGGTGTGAGCTTTCCACTTTGTCAGGTAGAAGTAAGTAGGGCCTCCGTGAGACTCTGCACCGCTGCACCATTCTTAATTGGCTGTCCTGCTGAGGTAACACGCTGTCTGGCCTTCCATGTTGGGCCGTAATCATGAGCTATGCCAAATGCATACCGGGAGTCAGTGTAAATGTTTGCCGTCTTGCCTTTTGCCACTCTACACGCCTCAGTGAGGGCCTTCAATTCCGCTTCTTGTCCTGAGACATGCGGAGGCATTCTGCTTTTAGGACATCTTGTTGTGTGACCACTGTAAAACCTGTTACAAACCTTCCCTCGTCATTTATGTACCTAGATCCATCCACAAACAGCTCAAACTGGGGGTTCTGCAGGGGCTTGTCTGTGACATGCGCAAACCCAGCCGTTTCCTGGGCCATGAGGGCCACACAGTCATGCTGGTTTCCGATGTCAAATGCCTCCTGTTCGTCAGTCAGGGAGTTGTAAAACAACTGACCCCCTGTACTTACTCCCCCATTTTGAATCTACGTCACCTAATGGAAGTAAGGTGGCTAGATTCAAGGTGGTGCACCTTTGGCTTGAGATGCTCGAGGAGGAATGCACTGCGAGTTCCATTGTATCTGTCTGGCAAGAGACAAATGTCTACGGCTTACCTGAGTCAGGATACCCTGTATGTCATGTGGGGTGTAGATCACCATGGTGTGATCTAGGACAACGTTAGAACTTTTGTCCAGTAGTGCCTGGACTGCTAGAACCACTCGGACGCATGAAAGAGACCCTCTAGCCACCGCGTCAAGATGGGCACTGTAGTATGCTACAGGTCGTTTTTTTGTCACCATGCATTTGTGTCAGTACAGTGGTGGCGTGTCCCGCCATCTCAGTGACGTACATTAGGAAAGGTTTGGCATAGTCTGGCAGCCCCAGTGCGGGTGCACTGGTTATCTGTACTTTCAGCTGATGGAAGGCTGACTCGGCCTGCGGGGTCAGGGCAAATGACCGTGAACCCAAACAGTCGTACAGAGGCTGCATGGTCATGGAGGCAGAGCGTATCCACGGCCGACAGTAAGAAACCAGTCCCAAAAAGGTGCGCAACTGAGCATGGGAGGTGGGAAGTTGCATGTCACTTACCACCTTCATGCGCTTCGGCGTCAGGTGTTTAGTACCTGGACCTAGGCAGTGGACCAGGAATACTACGTGAGATTTGCAGAACTGAAGTTTGTCTTTGCTGGCTTTGCAGCCATTCTACTCTGATGGAGGAAACACAAAAGGCTTAGTGATGCATCGAGGCAGCTTGTCGGGTCAGAAGCACATAAAAGTAAGTCATCAACATATTACAAGGGGGCAGTGCCCTCGGGAATTGGCCAGGTGTCTAATATCAGCTTCATGCATCTGGTGAACTGGTTTTGGGCTATTCCGTGCCCCTTATGGCAGCACTGTCCAACAGTACTGCTTTCCTCTGAAAATAAATGCAAACAACTACTGACAGTCTGGCTGGCCCTTTAAACTCTTTCTGTTAATGGGGAACAAAAGGGGTATTGGCTGGGAAGACACATTCCTTAAGGGCTTTAAGTTAACATAAAGAAAAGACGGTGTCTGCAATTGCATCTTCCTGGGCATGTGCCAGGGGGTACTGACGGACCAAGGGGGCTAAGAGCTTGTTCCTCTGCGTGCGTAAGAGTGAGGACAGGGAGAGGTGTCGCTTGGTCTGCTGCCATCCGACAGAAGGTCGGGTGACTTTCAGACCCGGGGTGTATACGAGCCTCACCGGACGGGTGAAGTTTGATACAACATCCCAAGGGTCCCATCACGTCAGTTCCCAATATGCTTTCAGGACCTTCCAGCACAAGGAAGCACGTGAGGCATCGTGGCCCTTTAAACATTACCTCAAGCGGTTCAGTTTCTGCCAGCTGAATTGGCACTCCTGAAACCCCTTGCACAGATTACTGCTAGACAGTCAGGCTGGTATTCTATTTCAAATAGATCAGAACTTTGTAAAAAAAAAAAATTTAAAATAGCTGACCTGCAATACTTAGATCACCTATGTCTTCTCCTCCCCCTCTTTGAACTAGGGTACTTAATCGGAAGAAGAATAGCCGGGTTCAAGGTAGTAACAACAGTGAAAAGAATGACAAGAGCACATTGTGGCTGGATTTGACGGGCCAGAATTAAGTGCTTGGGTTGCACTTGCGTGTATATGCTCCGGGTGTCATGAGGGGTGAGGACCACTAGGGGGGGTAGTTCAATACCAACTCCGAAGATTTGTTTTACCATTGCCTGTACTGCTGCCACCGCACAAACGCATGAGGGAGCTCCTCGAGCCACTGGATACAGCTTCATGGAGTAGTATCCAGGTGGCCATGAGTGTCCTCCGTGCCTTTGTGTCAATACTGTCGTCACATGGCCAGAAAATTCAGTACAGGAAAGAATAAAGGATAAAGTGTAAAAGGGTGAGAAATGAGCTTCAGGGGTGAGAGAGAAAAAAAAATGATTGAAAGGCAGTCATAGAGTAGTTGCATAAGAGCGGAAACAAAGTGGACCCATGGGCGGCAGTATGAAAACAAGGCCCAGAAAGGTGCGGAGTTTGGCAGCAGGTGTAAGTACAGGTATGGCCGTTTGCGCGTTTCTTCTACAGAACATTCTCTCAGAGGCAGTATAATTGTGGCTTGTTGGCAGGCTTCCAAATTATCAGCACACAGCGCCTACATGCGGTGGGTGGCTGACTAACACCTCATCAGCACACAACACCTTCATCACACATTTTACATTCATTACAGTCTGAACACGGGTCATTAACTCTCATCCATTCATGCAGTCAAGTCTCATTCAAATGTTAGTAAGAGTTCACACAGGACGTAACGCGTATGATGCAACTGTCCTCATCTTGCAAACAAATGCATTCAACCACTCCCACTTCCCCCTGGAATCAGTCAAACTTTAACTGTTTGTAACACTAGAGAAGTATACCGGATTCCACAACAACTACTGTATCGCTAATATTTTCCAAAAAAAAGAACACACATTTAGCAATCATGCACACATCCAACCAATCACAGAACTGACATTTACATAAAAAGCAAAAATATATCTTAAAATCCCTATATATATATATATATTCTATTTTTAAAACCACATAATTCACATAATATATTCAACGTCTGTCTTTCTTTTATGACTTTGAATTTTATCTCTCTCTAGGAAACAGATTTTTTGGAAAGCAGCCAGAACATTCAGATTCTAGCAACATTAACCCCTAGTAGTTATAAGAGGTATATTTCTCTGCACAGACTATCAAACACAGACGGCAGGGGAATAGTTAAACACAAAAAAAAGGACAAAGAAGACTACGACCTATAACAAAGATTAGATTACATGACATCAAGACATACGAGACAAACAATATTGGTTATTTGTCACATAATTATCCACAGATTTTGCATGAACTTGCTTTATGTCCCAAAGGAACACAAACGATAAAATAATTCCCTTTCTCTGATAACTGCCGTATCTACACTTGCCTCAATCTATCTATTCTATCATACTTTTAACCTTTGATTATCTCTGAATGTTTCCCAAACTTGTTGGTCTAAGATTCCCAAAATTCTAACCTGCTTTTCTCAGCAACTTGCTAGATTCTCTCCCCACGGCTAACTTGCTTTCTCCCGTACTATTGCCAGAACTCATAGTTAAAGGTTCCTGTCGTTTTACCTGTCTGTTTATATATTTCATAGGCTTGCCTACAGATGTCCTTCCCTTCCCCCAATCTTATTATCTCAATGGGTGTCAGGAAAGTCTGAGACCCCATTCTAACTATGGACTTACCTCTCGATTTACCACTATTGTCCCTACTGCCGAGTCCGCAACTGGCAGGATACTATGGACTTTTAAGTCCCTTCTGCCTACGTCCGCAACGGGGCAGGATATTTGAGGGCCCTCCTGCCAAGTATTGGCAGGATATTTCTTCTTCTGCGAGTCCGCAACTGGCAGAAATACTTTTGGACTTTTCAGTCCCTTCTGCCACGTCCGCAACGGGCAGGATACTCGCAATCTATATTACGAATATATTACTACTATACTTACGGGGATAGAGGAAGGACTACAGCTTGCCTTGCTGGGCGGCTTTTAGTAATCTTATTACAAATTACAGCTAACATTATGAGTCCAGCAAAAAGCAATACTTTCTACAGCACACAGCAGACAGCATGGCAATATACACAAGGGTTCTTCCGTCTAGCACGGTTACTAAGAACACCGTAAATAACAGGCAGAAGCGTCCTATAAACATGCAGCGACTCACCTTCCCGTCGACACGTGACTGAAGTCAGGGGAATCCAGATCTAGAGTGGTAAGTCAAGGGCTTACCTTACACCGGTTTTGTAGATCTGGGGTCCCGTGGCCTCTAGTCTGGCTGGTCGGCAGGCAGGGTCGTCAGGTATCGGCTGCAGGTAAGGAGTTAACTTCTGTCCCTCGTTGGAGCGCCAAGTATTGTAGGGGGTCAAAACCAGACCATTCAGCTGATGTTGTCTGCTTCCGAATTAGTCTTAGATATGAGTACTCAAACGACGCAAATTGACAGCCACATGCACCATGGGATTGTCATAAGCGAAGTGAAAGTTTATTCAGAGTTACAGAAGTTATAGAAGAAGTTTGTTGACGTAATGATTTAATTACTGCGCATGCCCGGGGTCGCTGGACACCTGGACATTCTTAAATGAACAATATATCTTTCAAAGACGTCTCCTACATAAACAATATATCAACGCTCGGGGACAGTTGTATCAAAGCAGAATATGTCTTTGGATAAGATTCTTGGAACATGAACAGAAAAACAGAATCACATGTGAAAGTACTGATAAGACAAGTTTCAGGGTCACATAGTGGGAAGAAGACAGATAAAGGGTAAGCTTGGAAGAGAAATTAAATGTATTTTTCTTATTAATTCTAAGACAAGGGAAAATCTAGAATTAACCCCTCACACCAGCAACGGAGCAGGTAAGTGAATAACTTCTGTATGGCTCATATTTAATGCACGATGTATATTACAAAGTGCATTAATATGGCCATACAGAAGTGTATAACCCCACTTGCTTTCGTGAGACAACCCCTTTAATTAGCTGTATGTTTTTACCTGGCCTTTCACTTCACTTACCATATTGTTCTAGTTTAAAGCTCTCCTAATGATTAAGGCAAGGCACTCACCAAACATGTGCTTCCCTGTTTTTGTAAGGTGCAACCCATCTCTAGCCAGCAGTCCATCATATAGGTAATTCACTCCATGGTCTAGAAATCCAAATCTTTGCTGATGGCGCCATCGACGTAGCCAGTTGTTCAACTCTAGAATCCTGTTCCATCTTCTTATTCCATGACCATCCACTGGAAGGATGGATGAGAAAACTACCGTTGCGACCTTTATGTCACAGAAACTTTGATCATGTGACATGAAGGTCGCAACGTCACATTACATCTAATGATTGTCAAGTGATGCAACCCAGACCTAAGTTTGATAACAGCAGTTGCATAAAATACAAAACGATCAGCTTTTTTATCACAAATCTCATATGAATTTGCCATCGCAGACTGCAACGCAAGTAACGTGCGACTGCAACTTGCCTGCGACCCATCTGTAACTTGCTGCTGTTTAACAACCAAAATACAGTTTTAGTGTTGCAGAGAAGTTGACAAACTTTTACGTCCCGTAAGTTGTCTGAGACTCGGTCATGCCAACAAAGCCATCCTGTAGCCTAGAACTACAGCATTGCTTAGTGAATTATCAAATGTTTAGGCCTCATGTCCATGGGCTTAAAATCCGCAGCGTTTCTCCCGCACGCGGATCCGCGCCCCAGAGGGATGCATTGGACACCCGCAGGTAGTTAAATACCTACGGATGTTAATTTTCCCTTCAGGCGCGGATCCGCGTGCGGGAAAAAATGGACATGCTCCATTTTTGTGCGGGTCTCCCGCGGGGACGGCTCCTGCAGGCTTCTATTGAGACCCATACCAGAAGAAAACTCGCCTGCTCCGGACGATGCGGATCTTCCTTCCTCCGTGGCCAGATCTTCTTTCTTCGGCCCGGTGGATGTGCCCGGCGCATGCGCGTGGCACACCGCCGGCGTGCCGAGCATATCCGCCGGGCCGAAGAAAGAAGATCCGGCCACAGAGGAAGGAAGATCTGCATCGTCTGGAGCAGGTGAGTTTATTCTGATTCTTAGGCCTGTTGTCCGCGGGGCAGGAGGGACCCGTTACGGATAATCCGCGGCGGGCCTCATTTTCCCCGTGGGCATGAGGCCTTATTTAACTCCTTACAACCAGGGATTTTTCAATTTCCGGGGTTTTTTTCCCGTCTTACAAGAGCCATAACTTTTAATTGTTATAGCTGTATGAGGGTTTGGTATTTTTGGCACAAGTTGTGATATTTAATGGTACCATTTAACGTACCATATAATATATGGAAAAACTTTTAAATAATTTTTAGTGGGGAGAAATGCAATCCACACTAACATGAATACTTTTTCACGTTTAACATAACTTGACTTCCATTTATCTCACAAACAAAAAATTCCAAAGGAATCAGCTATTTTGGTCCACTGTTCCTACCCCCTAGGTGGGTTGAAACGCCATCATGTTGGCAATTGATGGCACAGATTTGGGCTGTTAATCAGATCTCCACATTGACTTTGTACATAGCACTCTAGAGTAAGGAAATAAAACAAGGTTAGTCCGCTGCTGGCCAGGAGGACGGCTATTAATGTAAGCATTGGTGGCTAATATACCCATTTAGGTGACATGATTTACGAGGCGGGCGGCTACAGGGCAGAGTCTCAGTTGGAAATTGTTCACCACTCAAAAATTCCAGCTGTTTTCAGTTACATCCGACAAGCAACCTTACAGCGAGCGCCAGAAGTCATGGATCTCTGCTGGAAGTTGTGAAGTCTGATAGAAAAACTGTACAGGAAAAGCTGCAAGCTCTGCAAAACGGCGCAATGTGTTCCCTAAGGAAGCCGAGCCGAAAAACGTACACGGAATATAGAAGACAGATGATCACAAGGTGCTTCTGCCCTGAGCTGCAGCTTTCTTGTTAGGTTTTGTAAGACTATTCAACTTTTTGGTAGCTCAACAGTTTAAATTAGCCAGAAATTTTGAGAAACAGCACCACTTTTGTTAAAGGCTGTGTGTGGTATTACAGCTCAGCCCCATTCAAGTGAATGCTGCAATACCAGACTGTATACAAGAGTGGTGCTCTTTCTGAGGATAAAAAAGCAGACCCTTTACTAATTTCATACAACTCTGATAATGCATTTAGAACATTTTGATATGTGCTTCTAGCGGAAGGGGGCGCTGTTGCATTGGTTTCTATGGGAATTATTTGCTTCTGGTGGTTAAAAGAGGTACTGCAAGCGATGAATAAAACTGGCGATAAGACTTTAAAGGGCTTGCTGCTTTGGATAATAGGTTAATAAGTAGAGATGAGCGAACGTGCTCGGCCCCGCCCCTTTTTCGCCCGAGTACCGCGATTTTCGAGTACTTCCGTACTCGGGCGAAAAAATTTGGGGGGCGCCGTGGCGGCGCGGGGGGTTGCGGCGGGGAGTGGGGGGGAGAGGGAGAGAGAGAGGGCTCCCCCCTGTTCCCCGCTGCTACCCCCCGCACCGCCGCGCCTCTCCCCGCCCCCCGGCGCCCCCCGAATCTTTACGCGCGAGTACAGAAGTACTCGAAAATGGCGGTACTCGGGTGCGTAAGTACTCATTACGAGTACGTTCGCTCATCTCTATTAATAAGTTGATTCCTGAGATCCCCAGGACCTTCAGCGAATAGTTGTAATCTGGGGGAGGGCACAAAAGCATCTTTTCAATTTTTCTGCAGCTCCCCATAGGGGAGATAAAGTATTACATATTTTGCAATGTACTAAGACCAGTGTACTCAATGTTGTAGGGCTTTTCGTATTTTACTATTGATCTATAGCTAACACCTGGATGTAGCATTTCTACTACTGAAAAAAAATGCAGCTGCCTCAAAACCAATTAAACCTTGGCTTTTTTGGGGGAAAAAAACATTACGGGCAGGTTTAGCAATACATTTATTAGTGGCACATTATGAATGATAAAATTGGCGTACCTTTAAATGGTCTGGTCTATCTTTATACTACTGATTGGTTGGCCTAGTTTATGTCAAAAATTGTGCCAAAATTTTGGCACCAATGGTGTGACAATTTTGGTGTTTTTAGGCCCTGACCCCTTTGACGAAGTCATTGCCCTTTGTCAGACAAGTCATAAAAAGTGTCCCAAAGAACCTAAAAACACATAATATATATAAGACAGTTTTCTGGCACAATTTAGGGTGAAAAAACTGGTAGATTTCCAATAGTAAATCTGCCCCTTTGTGTGAAAGTACTTTAAACTTCCGATGCAAGAAATGTTAACTTTAGGAGCTCTTTAAACTTTGCCAGTCATACACTTTTTCTAGAAACTTAGTCAACTTCACTATGAGCCCCCGTACTCCAAAAAACTGTTGAATGAAAAATCATTCATCCAACAATTGTTTTCCCCAGCTCCCCCATAGACACAAATGTTCAGCTCGGCCTAACGTTCATGTATTTAGGTAGTTAAGCCTCAGTTGCAGAGCTCTGGCAGCGGCTTATAGCCAGTGGGGAAGAAAAAGATTGGGAGTTGAAATTCGACATCGTTGATCCTTCTTTCTGACATCATCTGTCAGGGAAGAGTTAAGCTGCCTCAATATATATTAGAGAGTCATCCAGCGCAACTGCTATCAATGGGTTCAGGTGACTAAACTCTAATGTGTTTGGGGGCCTTAAGTCTAGTGAAAAATAACTAGTTTCAAAGTATAGGCTGGCTAGAAGGAGATGGTAATAGGAGCAACAGTCTGAATGATAAGGGTACATCCAGGGATGCTACCTGCAAGCACTCTTGTCGCACAGCTCCACAATACATGGGAATACAGAGGAAGGTAATGGGTCACACCAGACAGGATCGCATGACTCCAAAATACAATGCTCCAAAAACTTAAAGGGGTATTCAGGCCAATGGAAGAAATCACAAGTTTTCACCTATCACTTGATGAAAACTTATAGATCGGTAGGGGTCTGACTGCTGGGACCCCTACCAATCCCGAGAACACAGGGCTTGTTTCCCCCCTATTTCACAGTGCAGGATCCCATTTCTATAATATAGTTGAGAATGGGCCACTAGTCGTACATTCTCTGCCGTGACTCCATTCATCTCAATGGCATAGACAGATAGCTGAGCAATATGCTTGACTATCTCTGTCTGCCCCATTGAAATGAATGGAGCCATGGCCACGAATGCGCCCTGCCACTCCATTCATTTCAATGAGGCAGACAAAGATAGCCGAGTGCTATGCTTGGCTATTTTCATCAGTGCCATTGAAAGGAAGGGAGTGGCCATGGCTACATTAATTTTCATGGGGCTGACGATAATAGCCTGAGCATAGTTGTCAGGTATTGTTCTACACCATTAAGATGAATGGAGCCACGGGCACGCATTTGCGACCAGCGACCCATTTTCAACTGCATTACAGAATGGGAGCAGGGATCCTGCAATGCGAGAAGGAAGGGGGGGATACATGCATACTCTGTACTCGGGACCGGTGGGGGTCCAATTCAGTGAATGGGTGAAAACGTGTAATTTCTTCCATTGACCGGACAACCCCATAAATGTAATTGACAGTCTGACCTTAGAAAGGAGCAATGGTTTGGTGTAGTGAGGCAACAAATTTGTGGACACCCAGTAACCACATTGGACACCACTTTCTGTTTGGCCCCATCTCAGTGTAGCTGACTAGCGGGATAGCAGACTGGTTCTCCTGTCCTCTAGTCTTGGCTTAACCATGGAATGCAGACTCTACAATGTTTTACCCCTGTGTCTGGAAGACCAGCGCACCACAAGCTTTACCACACCACACACTTAGCCCACAAGCACCTCTCCCTTATATCACCTTTTTTCTATTCTCATGAGAGTTTTAGGCTGACCGGGCATCACAACTCCTCACCATGCCCTTAAAAGGCCAGTGTCCCTTAAAGGGATTGTCCAGTTGCAAATTATTGTTGATCTATCCTTAGGATAGACCATTAACACTAGATTGGTGAGGGTCCACTGTCTGGTACCCCTGTCGATCAGCTGTAAGCTAAGACTCTAAGCCCATGCACTGTGCTGATTTCTGCAGGAGGCAGAGAACTCTGTTCCCATTGCAGTGGCTAGGCTTGGTATTATAGGCATTGAAGTAAATGGAAACTTGGCCCGCAATACTAAGCCTGGCCACTGCAGTAAGAACGGAGCTATCTGCTTCCTACAGAAAAAAGCCCAATGCATGAGAACAAAGGTCCAGCTTACAGGTAATCAGCAGGCATTCCTGGTGTTGGACCTTCGCTAATCTACTTTTGATGGCCTATCCTAAGGATAAGTCAAGAGTAGTTTACAACTGGACAACCTCTTTAATATCGCTTTGCAAAAAACAAAATACTACAAGGACAAACAAGCCAACAAACTATAATAATAGGGCACCACAGTGATCACTCATGTACTTAGATTTACTCTCGGGGCTGCAGGAAAACTTGGTGACAAGCCCTGTAAGACTCATATAGTAACCCTCGTCATCTTTTCCAGAAAGTGGCTGAATAAGGTGGCTCCCACGTCCTTATAATTCTTTTTTTTTTTGGAGGGTTTGGAGCATTATTTTAGAGGACAATAATAATGAACTCATTCTAAAGAACAAGATCAAATGGCAAAAAAAAAAAAGATCTCCTCTGTCTAGTGAGCTGGCAATGCCCCCGTAGTGCCCCTCTGTGTATTCTTACAGGAGAGGTATCGTAGTAACAGGATATGTGAGCTCCTTTGCCCCAGGTGGACGCTTTATTATAAGAACCATTATGAAATGTGAGGCATCGTGCAGTCCAAGGGCACATCTTGTCCCGGATCTCCTCGGGGGTAACATTATCTAGATGTAATGCTCCCTTACACTTCTTATTTGATGCCGTATTCTGGCAGCTTCTGAAATACTGAAGACATTTATCAAAAGTTTTACCCTGGGCAAAAAAATCCTGACATGTTTATCAATAAGAAAATCCAACTTTTTCCAGGAGAAAACATCTTTTGTTTCTTAGTCTCAAGGAAAGTTTTAATGTATTGTCCCTGATGGATGCGGCACGGCAGAGATACCGAATCTAAGTAGATAGGTGTAGACAAGCGACAGAAGGGTAATTGAGGAAACTGGCAGATTCTGGATGTTTGCAT